>NW_027314917.1:0-145264 GCF_023375885.2 Dermacentor andersoni | reverse complement strand
ATGCACATCTTGTGGTTTTGCAGAAAACTTCATCCGCGTCTACCAAAAGATGCATGTGAAAGCTTAAAGCGCGTTTTCGCACAAATACGTGCGCGGGTGCTAAAAAGAGCAGCATCGGCATGCTTAACACGTCGTTTGGTAGAAATCCACGTGCGCGTTCTGCCAAAAGCACCATTTGCATGCACATCTTGTGGTTTTGCAGAAAACTTCATCCGCGTCTACCAAAAGATGCATGTGCATGCTTAAAACGCGTTTTCGCACAAATCCGTGCGCGGGTGCTAAAAAGAGCAGCATCGGCATGCTTAGCACGTCGTTTGGTAGAAATCCACGTGCGCATTCTGCCAAAAGCACCATTTGCATGCACATCTTGTGGTTTTGCAGAAAACTTCATCCGCGTCTACCAAAAGATGCATGTGCATGCTTAAAACGTGTTTTCGCACAAATCCGTTCGCGGGTGCTAAAAAGAGCAGCATCGGCATGCTTAGCACGTCGTTTGGTAGAAATCCACGTGCGCGTTCTGCCAAAAGCACCATTTGCATGCACATCTTGTGGTTTTGCAGAAAACTTCATCCGCGTCTACCAAAAGATGCATGTGCATGCTTAAAACGCGTTTTCGCACAAATCCGTGCGCGGGTGCTAAAAAGAGCAGCATCGGCATGCTTAGCACGTCGTTTGGTAGAAATCCACGTGCGCGTTCTGCCAAAAGCACCATTTGCATGCACATCTTGTGGTTTTGCAGAAAACTTCATCCGCGTCTACCAAAAGATGCATGTGCATGCTTAAAACGCGTTTTCGCACAAATGCGTGCGCGGGTGCTAAAAAGAGCAGCATCGGCATGCTTAGCACGTCGTTTGGTAGAAATCCACGTGCGCGTTCTGCCAAAAGCACGATTTGCATGCACATCTTGTGGTTTTGCAGAAAACTTCATCCGCGTCTACCAAAAGATGCATGAGCATGCTTCAAACGCGTTTTCGCACAAATGCGTGCGCGGGTGCTAAAAAGAGCAGCATCGGCATGCTTAGCACGTCGTTTGGTAGAAATCCACGTGCGCGTTCTGCCAAAAGCACCATTTGCATGCACATCTTGTGGTTTTGCAGAAAACTTCATCCGCGTCTACCAAAAGATGCATGTGCATGCTTAAAACGCGTTTTCGCACAAATGCGTGGGCGGGTGCTAAAAAGAGCAGCATCGGCATGCTTAGCACGTCGTTTGGTAGAAATCCACGTGCGCATTCCGCCAAAAGCACCATTTGCATGCACATCTTGTGGTTTTGCAGAAAACTTCATCCGCGTCTACCAAAAGATGCATGTGAAAGCTTAAAGCGCGTTTTCGCACAAATACGTGCGCGGGTGCTAAAAAGAGCAGCATCGGCATGCTTAGCACGTCGTTTGGTAGAAATCCACGTGCGCGTTCTGCCAAAAGCACCATTTGCATGCACATCTTGTGGTTTTGCAGAAAACTTCATCCGCGTCTACCAAAAGATGCATGTGCATGCTTAAAACGCGTTTTCGCACAAATCCGTGCGCGGGTGCTAAAAAGAGCAGCATCGGCATGCTTAGCACGTCGTTTGGTAGAAATCCACGTGCGCATTCTGCCAAAAGCACCATTTGCATGCACATCTTGTGGTTTTGCAGAAAACTTCATCCGCGTCTACCAAAAGATGCATGTGCATGCTTAAAACGTGTTTTCGCACAAATCCGTTCGCGGGTGCTAAAAAGAGCAGCATCGGCATGCTTAGCACGTCGTTTGGTAGAAATCCACGTGCGCGTTCTGCCAAAAGCACCATTTGCATGCACATCTTGTGGTTTTGCAGAAAACTTCATCCGCGTCTACCAAAAGATGCATGTGCATGCTTAAAACGCGTTTTCGCACAAATCCGTGCGCGGGTGCTAAAAAGAGCAGCATCGGCATGCTTAGCACGTCGTTTGGTAGAAAGCCACGTGCGCGTTCTGCCAAAAGCACCATTTGCATGCACATCTTGTGGTTTTGCAGAAAACTTCATCCGCGTCTACCAAAAGATGCATGTGCATGCTTAAAACGCGTTTTCGCACAAATCCGTGCGCGGGTGCTAAAAAGAGCAGCATCGGCATGCTTAGCACGTCGTTTGGTAGAAATCCACGTGCGCGTTCTGCCAAAAGCACCATTTGCATGCACATCTTGTGGTTTTGCAGAAAACTTCATCCGCGTCTACCAAAAGATGCATGTGCATGCTTAAAACGCGTTTTCGCACAAATCCGTGCGCGGGTGCTAAAAGGAGCAGCATCGGCATGCTTAGCACGTCGTTTGGTAGAAATCCACGTGCGCGTTCTGCCAAAAGCACCATTTGCATGCAGATCTTGTGGTTTTGCAGAAAACTTCATCCGCGTCTACCAAAAGATGCATGTGCATGCTTAAAACGCGTTTTCGCACAAATGCGAGGGCGGGTGCTAAAAAGAGCAGCATCGGCATGCTTAGCACGTCGTTTGGTAGAAATCCACGTGCGCATTCCGCCAAAAGCACCATTTGCATGCACATCTTGTGGTTTTGCAGAAAACTTCATCCGCGTCTACCAAAAGATGCATGTGAAAGCTTAAAGCGCGTTTTCGCACAAATCCGTGCGCGGGTGCTAAAAAGAGCAGCATCGGCATGCTTAGCACGTCGTTTGGTAGAAATCCACGTGCGCGTTCTGCCAAAAGCACCATTTGCATGCACATCTTGTGGTTTTGCAGAAAACTTCATCCGCGTCTACCAAAAGATGCATGTGCATGCTTAAAACGCGTTTTCGCACAAATCCGTGCGCGGGTGCTAAAAAGAGCAGCATCGGCATGCTTAGCACGTCGTTTGGTAGAAATCCACGTGCGCATTCTGCCAAAAGCACCATTTGCATGCACATCTTGTGGTTTTGCAGAAAACTTCATCCGCGTCTACCAAAAGATGCATGTGCATGCTTAAAACGTGTTTTCGCACAAATCCGTTCGCGGGTGCTAAAAAGAGCAGCATCGGCATGCTTAGCACGTCGTTTGGTAGAAATCCACGTGCGCGTTCTGCAAAAAGCACCATTTGCATGCACATCTTGTGGTTTTGCAGAAAACTTCATCCGCGTCTACCAAAAGATGCATGTGCATGCTTAAAACGCGTTTTCGCACAAATCCGTGCGCGGGTGCTAAAAAGAGCAGCATCGGCATGCTTAGCACGTCGTTTGGTAGAAATCCACGTGCGCGTTCTGCCAAAAGCACCATTTGCATGCACATCTTGTGGTCTTGCAGAAAACTTCATCCGCGTCTACCAAAAGATGCATGTGCATGCTTAAAACGCGTTTTCGCACAAATGCGTGGGCGGGTGCTAAAAAGAGCAGCATCGACATGCTTAGCACGTCGTTTGGTAGAAATCCACGTGCGCATTCCGCCAAAAGCACCATTTGCATGCACATCTTGTGGTTTTGCAGAAAACTTCATCCGCGTCTACCAAAAGATGCATGTGCATGCTTAAAGCGCGTTTTCGCACAAATCCGTGCGCGGGTGCTAAAAAGAGCAGCATCGGCATGCTTAGCACGTCGTTTGGTAGAAATCCACGTGCGCGTTCTGCAAAAAGCACCATTTGCATGCACATCTTGTGGTTTTGCAGAAAACTTCATCCGCGTCTACCAAAAGATGCATGTGCATGCTTAAAACGCGTTTTCGCACAAATGCGTGCGCGGGTGCTAAAAAGAGCAGCATCGGCATGCTTAGCACGTCGTTTGGTAGAAATCCACGTGCGCGTTCTGCCAAAAGCACGATTTGCATGCACATCTTGTGGTTTTGCAGAAAACTTCATCCGCGTCTACCAAAAGATGCATGAGCATGCTTCAAACGCGTTTTCGCACAAATGCGTGCGCGGGTGCTAAAAAGAGCAGCATCGGCATGCTTAGCACGTCGTTTGGTAGAAATCCACGTGCGCGTTCTGCCAAAAGCACCATTTGCATGCACATCTTGTGGTTTTGCAGAAAACTTCATCCGCGTCTACCAAAAGATGCATGTGCATGCTTAAAACGCGTTTTCGCACAAATGCGTGGGCGGGTGCTAAAAAGAGCAGCATCGGCATGCTTAGCACGTCGTTTGGTAGAAATCCACGTGCGCATTCCGCCAAAAGCACCATTTGCATGCACATCTTGTGGTTTTGCAGAAAACTTCATCCGCGTCTACCAAAAGATGCATGTGAAAGCTTAAAGCGCGTTTTCGCACAAATACGTGCGCGGGTGCTAAAAAGAGCAGCATCGGCATGCTTAACACGTCGTTTGGTAGAAATCCACGTGCGCGTTCTGCCAAAAGCACCATTTGCATGCACATCTTGTGGTTTTGCAGAAAACTTCATCCGCGTCTACCAAAAGATGCATGTGCATGCTTAAAACGCGTTTTCGCACAAATCCGTGCGCGGGTGCTAAAAAGAGCAGCATCGGCATGCTTAGCACGTCGTTTGGTAGAAATCCACGTGCGCATTCTGCCAAAAGCACCATTTGCATGCACATCTTGTGGTTTTGCAGAAAACTTCATCCGCGTCTACCAAAAGATGCATGTGCATGCTTAAAACGTGTTTTCGCACAAATCCGTTCGCGGGTGCTAAAAAGAGCAGCATCGGCATGCTTAGCACGTCGTTTGGTAGAAATCCACGTGCGCGTTCTGCCAAAAGCACCATTTGCATGCACATCTTGTGGTTTTGCAGAAAACTTCATCCGCGTCTACCAAAAGATGCATGTGCATGCTTAAAACGCGTTTTCGCACAAATCCGTGCGCGGGTGCTAAAAAGAGCAGCATCGGCATGCTTAGCACGTCGTTTGGTAGAAAGCCACGTGCGCGTTCTGCCAAAAGCACCATTTGCATGCACATCTTGTGGTTTTGCAGAAAACTTCATCCGCGTCTACCAAAAGATGCATGTGCATGCTTAAAACGCGTTTTCGCACAAATACGTGGGCGGGTGCTAAAAAGAGCAGCATCGGCATGCTTAGCACGTCGTTTGGTAGAAATCCACGTGCGCATTCCGCCAAAAGCACCATTTGCATGCACATCTTGTGGTTTTGCAGAAAACTTCATCCGCGTCTACCAAAAGATGCATGTGAAAGCTTAAAGCGCGTTTTCGCACAAATCCGTGCGCGGGTGCTAAAAAGAGCAGCATCGGCATGCTTAGCACGTCGTTTGGTAGAAATCCACGTGCGCGTTCTGCCAAAAGCACCATTTGCATGCACATCTTGTGGTTTTGCAGAAAACTTCATCCGCGTCTACCAAAAGATGCATGTGCATGCTTAAAACGCGTTTTCGCACAAATCCGTGCGCGGGTGCTAAAAAGAGCAGCATCGGCATGCTTAGCACGTCGTTTGGTAGAAATCCACGTGCGCATTCTGCCAAAAGCACCATTTGCATGCACATCTTGTGGTTTTGCAGAAAACTTCATCCGCGTCTACCAAAAGATGCATGTGCATGCTTAAAACGTGTTTTCGCACAAATCCGTTCGCGGGTGCTAAAAAGAGCAGCATCGGCATGCTTAGCACGTCGTTTGGTAGAAATCCACGTGCGCGTTCTGCAAAAAGCACCATTTGCATGCACATCTTGTGGTTTTGCAGAAAACTTCATCCGCGTCTACCAAAAGATGCATGTGCATGCTTAAAACGCGTTTTCGCACAAATGCGTGCGCGGGTGCTAAAAAGAGCAGCATCGGCATGCTTAGCACGTCGTTTGGTAGAAATCCACGTGCGCGTTCTGCCAAAAGCACCATTTGCATGCACATCTTGTGGTTTTGCAGAAAACTTCATCCGCGTCTACCAAAAGATGCATGTGCATGCTTAAAACGCGTTTTCGCACAAATGCGTGGGCGGGTGCTAAAAAGAGCAGCATCGGCATGCTTAGCACGTCGTTTGGTAGAAATCCACGTGCGCATTCCGCCAAAAGCACCATTTGCATGCACATCTTGTGGTTTTGCAGAAAACTTCATCCGCGTCTACCAAAAGATGCATGTGAAAGCTTAAAGCGCGTTTTCGCACAAATACGTGCGCGGGTGCTAAAAAGAGCAGCATCGGCATGCTTAACACGTCGTTTGGTAGAAATCCACGTGCGCGTTCTGCCAAAAGCACCATTTGCATGCACATCTTGTGGTTTTGCAGAAAACTTCATCCGCGTCTACCAAAAGATGCATGTGCATGCTTAAAACGCGTTTTCGCACAAATCCGTGCGCGGGTGCTAAAAAGAGCAGCATCGGCATGCTTAGCACGTCGTTTGGTAGAAATCCACGTGCGCATTCTGCCAAAAGCACCATTTGCATGCACATCTTGTGGTTTTGCAGAAAACTTCATCCGCGTCTACCAAAAGATGCATGTGCATGCTTAAAACGTGTTTTCGCACAAATCCGTTCGCGGGTGCTAAAAAGAGCAGCATCGGCATGCTTAGCACGTCGTTTGGTAGAAATCCACGTGCGCGTTCTGCCAAAAGCACCATTTGCATGCACATCTTGTGGTTTTGCAGAAAACTTCATCCGCGTCTACCAAAAGATGCATGTGCATGCTTAAAACGCGTTTTCGCACAAATCCGTGCGCGGGTGCTAAAAAGAGCAGCATCGGCATGCTTAGCACGTCGTTTGGTAGAAAGCCACGTGCGCGTTCTGCCAAAAGCACCATTTGCATGCACATCTTGTGGTTTTGCAGAAAACTTCATCCGCGTCTACCAAAAGATGCATGTGCATGCTTAAAACGCGTTTTCGCACAAATCCGTGCGCGGGTGCTAAAAAGAGCAGCATCGGCATGCTTAGCACGTCGTTTGGTAGAAATCCACGTGCGCGTTCTGCCAAAAGCACCATTTGCATGCACATCTTGTGGTTTTGCAGAAAACTTCATCCGCGTCTACCAAAAGATGCATGTGCATGCTTAAAACGCGTTTTCGCACAAATCCGTGCGCGGGTGCTAAAAGGAGCAGCATCGGCATGCTTAGCACGTCGTTTGGTAGAAATCCACGTGCGCGTTCTGCCAAAAGCACCATTTGCATGCACATCTTGTGGTTTTGCAGAAAACTTCATCCGCGTCTACCAAAAGATGCATGTGCATGCTTAAAACGCGTTTTCGCACAAATACGTGGGCGGGTGCTAAAAAGAGCAGCATCGGCATGCTTAGCACGTCGTTTGGTAGAAATCCACGTGCGCATTCCGCCAAAAGCACCATTTGCATGCACATCTTGTGGTTTTGCAGAAAACTTCATCCGCGTCTACCAAAAGATGCATGTGAAAGCTTAAAGCGCGTTTTCGCACAAATCCGTGCGCGGGTGCTAAAAAGAGCAGCATCGGCATGCTTAGCACGTCGTTTGGTAGAAATCCACGTGCGCGTTCTGCCAAAAGCACCATTTGCATGCACATCTTGTGGTTTTGCAGAAAACTTCATCCGCGTCTACCAAAAGATGCATGTGCATGCTTAAAACGCGTTTTCGCACAAATCCGTGCGCGGGTGCTAAAAAGAGCAGCATCGGCATGCTTAGCACGTCGTTTGGTAGAAATCCACGTGCGCATTCTGCCAAAAGCACCATTTGCATGCACATCTTGTGGTTTTGCAGAAAACTTCATCCGCGTCTACCAAAAGATGCATGTGCATGCTTAAAACGTGTTTTCGCACAAATCCGTTCGCGGGTGCTAAAAAGAGCAGCATCGGCATGCTTAGCACGTCGTTTGGTAGAAATCCACGTGCGCGTTCTGCAAAAAGCACCATTTGCATGCACATCTTGTGGTTTTGCAGAAAACTTCATCCGCGTCTACCAAAAGATGCATGTGCATGCTTAAAACGCGTTTTCGCACAAATGCGTGCGCGGGTGCTAAAAAGAGCAGCATCGGCATGCTTAGCACGTCGTTTGGTAGAAATCCACGTGCGCGTTCTGCCAAAAGCACCATTTGCATGCACATCTTGTGGTTTTGCAGAAAACTTCATCCGCGTCTACCAAAAGATGCATGTGCATGCTTAAAACGTGTTTTCGCACAAATCCGTTCGCGGGTGCTAAGAAGAGCAGCATCGGCATGCTTAGCACGTCGTTTGGTAGAAATCCACGTGCGCGTTCTGCCAAAAGCACCATTTGCATGCACATCTTGTGGTTTTGCAGAAAACTTCATCCGCGTCTACCAAAAGATGCATGTGCATGCTTAAAACGCGTTTTCGCACAAATCCGTGCGCGGGTGCTAAAAAGAGCAGCATCGGCATGCTTAGCACGTCGTTTGGTAGAAATCCACGTGCGCGTTCTGCCAAAAGCACCATTTGCATGCACATCTTGTGGTTTTGCAGAAAACTTCATCCGCGTTTACCAAAAGATGCATGTGCATGCTTAAAACGCGTTTTCGCACAAATCCGTGCGCGGGTGCTAAAAAGAGCAGCATCGGCATGCTTAGCACGTCGTTTGGTAGAAATCCACGTGCGCGTTCTGCCAAAAGCACCATTTGCATGCACATCTTGTGGTTTTGCAGAAAACTTCATCCGCGTCTACCAAAAGATGCATGTGCATGCTTAAAACGCGTTTTCGCACAAATCCGTGCGCGGGTGCTAAAAGGAGCAGCATCGGCATGCTTAGCACGTCGTTTGGTAGAAATCCACGTGCGCGTTCTGCCAAAAGCACCATTTGCATGCACATCTTGTGGTTTTGCAGAAAACTTCATCTGCGTCTACCAAAAGATGCATGTGCACGCTTAAAACGCGTTTTCGCACAAATGCGTGGGCGGGTGCTAAAAAGAGCAGCATCGGCATGCTTAGCACGTCGTTTGGTAGAAATCCACGTGCGCATTCCGCCAAAAGCACCATTTGCATGCACATCTTGTGGTTTTGCAGAAAACTTCATCCGCGTCTACCAAAAGATGCATGTGAAAGCTTAAAGCGCGTTTTCGCACAAATCCGTGCGCGGGTGCTAAAAAGAGCAGCATCGGCATGCTTAGCACGTCGTTTGGTAGAAATCCACGTGCGCGTTCTGCCAAAAGCACCATTTGCATGCACATCTTGTGGTTTTGCAGAAAACTTCATCCGCGTCTACCAAAAGATGCATGTGCATGCTTAAAACGCGTTTTCGCACAAATCCGTGCGCGGGTGCTAAAAAGAGCAGCATCGGCATGCTTAGCACGTCGTTTGGTAGAAATCCACGTGCGCATTCTGCCAAAAGCACCATTTGCATGCACATCTTGTGGTTTTGCAGAAAACTTCATCCGCGTCTACCAAAAGATGCATGTGCATGCTTAAAACGTGTTTTCGCACAAATCCGTTCGCGGGTGCTAAAAAGAGCAGCATCGGCATGCTTAGCACGTCGTTTGGTAGAAATCCACGTGCGCGTTCTGCAAAAAGCACCATTTGCATGCACATCTTGTGGTTTTGCAGAAAACTTCATCCGCGTCTACCAAAAGATGCATGTGCATGCTTAAAACGCGTTTTCGCACAAATGCGTGCGCGGGTGCTAAAAAGAGCAGCATCGGCATGCTTAGCACGTCGTTTGGTAGAAATCCACGTGCGCGTTCTGCCAAAAGCACGATTTGCATGCACATCTTGTGGTTTTGCAGAAAACTTCATCCGCGTCTACCAAAAGATGCATGAGCATGCTTCAAACGCGTTTTCGCACAAATGCGTGCGCGGGTGCTAAAAAGAGCAGCATCGGCATGCTTAGCACGTCGTTTGGTAGAAATCCACGTGCGCGTTCTGCCAAAAGCACCATTTGCATGCACATCTTGTGGTTTTGCAGAAAACTTCATCCGCGTCTACCAAAAGATGCATGTGCATGCTTAAAACGCGTTTTCGCACAAATCCGTGCGCGGGTGCTAAAAGGAGCAGCATCGGCATGCTTAGCACGTCGTTTGGTAGAAATCCACGTGCGCGTTCTGCCAAAAGCACCATTTGCATGCACATCTTGTGGTTTTGCAGAAAACTTCATCCGCGTCTACCAAAAGATGCATGTGCATGCTTAAAACGCGTTTTCGCACAAATACGTGGGCGGGTGCTAAAAAGAGCAGCATCGGCATGCTTAGCACGTCGTTTGGTAGAAATCCACGTGCGCATTCCGCCAAAAGCACCATTTGCATGCACATCTTGTGGTTTTGCAGAAAACTTCATCCGCGTCTACCAAAAGATGCATGTGAAAGCTTAAAGCGCGTTTTCGCACAAATCCGTGCGCGGGTGCTAAAAAGAGCAGCATCGGCATGCTTAGCACGTCGTTTGGTAGAAATCCACGTGCGCGTTCTGCCAAAAGCACCATTTGCATGCACATCTTGTGGTTTTGCAGAAAACTTCATCCGCGTCTACCAAAAGATGCATGTGCATGCTTAAAACGCGTTTTCGCACAAATCCGTGCGCGGGTGCTAAAAAGAGCAGCATCGGCATGCTTAGCACGTCGTTTGGTAGAAATCCACGTGCGCATTCTGCCAAAAGCACCATTTGCATGCACATCTTGTGGTTTTGCAGAAAACTTCATCCGCGTCTACCAAAAGATGCATGTGCATGCTTAAAACGTGTTTTCGCACAAATCCGTTCGCGGGTGCTAAAAAGAGCAGCATCGGCATGCTTAGCACGTCGTTTGGTAGAAATCCACGTGCGCGTTCTGCAAAAAGCACCATTTGCATGCACATCTTGTGGTTTTGCAGAAAACTTCATCCGCGTCTACCAAAAGATGCATGTGCATGCTTAAAACGCGTTTTCGCACAAATGCGTGCGCGGGTGCTAAAAAGAGCAGCATCGGCATGCTTAGCACGTCGTTTGGTAGAAATCCACGTGCGCGTTCTGCCAAAAGCACCATTTGCATGCACATCTTGTGGTTTTGCAGAAAACTTCATCCGCGTCTACCAAAAGATGCATGTGCATGCTTAAAACGTGTTTTCGCACAAATCCGTTCGCGGGTGCTAAGAAGAGCAGCATCGGCATGCTTAGCACGTCGTTTGGTAGAAATCCACGTGCGCGTTCTGCCAAAAGCACCATTTGCATGCACATCTTGTGGTTTTGCAGAAAACTTCATCCGCGTCTACCAAAAGATGCATGTGCATGCTTAAAACGCGTTTTCGCACAAATCCGTGCGCGGGTGCTAAAAAGAGCAGCATCGGCATGCTTAGCACGTCGTTTGGTAGAAATCCACGTGCGCGTTCTGCCAAAAGCACCATTTGCATGCACATCTTGTGGTTTTGCAGAAAACTTCATCCGCGTTTACCAAAAGATGCATGTGCATGCTTAAAACGCGTTTTCGCACAAATCCGTGCGCGGGTGCTAAAAAGAGCAGCATCGGCATGCTTAGCACGTCGTTTGGTAGAAATCCACGTGCGCGTTCTGCCAAAAGCACCATTTGCATGCACATCTTGTGGTTTTGCAGAAAACTTCATCCGCGTCTACCAAAAGATGCATGTGCATGCTTAAAACGCGTTTTCGCACAAATCCGTGCGCGGGTGCTAAAAGGAGCAGCATCGGCATGCTTAGCACGTCGTTTGGTAGAAATCCACGTGCGCGTTCTGCCAAAAGCACCATTTGCATGCACATCTTGTGGTTTTGCAGAAAACTTCATCTGCGTCTACCAAAAGATGCATGTGCACGCTTAAAACGCGTTTTCGCACAAATGCGTGGGCGGGTGCTAAAAAGAGCAGCATCGGCATGCTTAGCACGTCGTTTGGTAGAAATCCACGTGCGCATTCCGCCAAAAGCACCATTTGCATGCACATCTTGTGGTTTTGCAGAAAACTTCATCCGCGTCTACCAAAAGATGCATGTGAAAGCTTAAAGCGCGTTTTCGCACAAATCCGTGCGCGGGTGCTAAAAAGAGCAGCATCGGCATGCTTAGCACGTCGTTTGGTAGAAATCCACGTGCGCGTTCTGCCAAAAGCACCATTTGCATGCACATCTTGTGGTTTTGCAGAAAACTTCATCCGCGTCTACCAAAAGATGCATGTGCATGCTTAAAACGCGTTTTCGCACAAATCCGTGCGCGGGTGCTAAAAAGAGCAGCATCGGCATGCTTAGCACGTCGTTTGGTAGAAATCCACGTGCGCATTCTGCCAAAAGCACCATTTGCATGCACATCTTGTGGTTTTGCAGAAAACTTCATCCGCGTCTACCAAAAGATGCATGTGCATGCTTAAAACGTGTTTTCGCACAAATCCGTTCGCGGGTGCTAAAAAGAGCAGCATCGGCATGCTTAGCACGTCGTTTGGTAGAAATCCACGTGCGCGTTCTGCAAAAAGCACCATTTGCATGCACATCTTGTGGTTTTGCAGAAAACTTCATCCGCGTCTACCAAAAGATGCATGTGCATGCTTAAAACGCGTTTTCGCACAAATGCGTGCGCGGGTGCTAAAAAGAGCAGCATCGGCATGCTTAGCACGTCGTTTGGTAGAAATCCACGTGCGCGTTCTGCCAAAAGCACGATTTGCATGCACATCTTGTGGTTTTGCAGAAAACTTCATCCGCGTCTACCAAAAGATGCATGAGCATGCTTCAAACGCGTTTTCGCACAAATGCGTGCGCGGGTGCTAAAAAGAGCAGCATCGGCATGCTTAGCACGTCGTTTGGTAGAAATCCACGTGCGCGTTCTGCCAAAAGCACCATTTGCATGCACATCTTGTGGTTTTGCAGAAAACTTCATCCGCGTCTACCAAAAGATGCATGTGCATGCTTAAAACGCGTTTTCGCACAAATGCGTGCGCGGGTGCTAAAAAGAGCAGCATCGGCATGCTTAGCACGTCGTTTGGTAGAAATCCACGTGCGCGTTCTGCCAAAAGCACGATTTGCATGCACATCTTGTGGTTTTGCAGAAAACTTCATCCGCGTCTACCAACAGATGCATGAGCATGCTTCAAACGCGTTTTCGCACAAATGCGTGCGCGGGTGCTAAAAAGAGCAGCATCGGCATGCTTAGCACGTCGTTTGGTAGAAATCCACGTGCGCGTTCTGCCAAAAGCACCATTTGCATGCACATCTTGTGGTTTTGCAGAAAACTTCATCCGCGTCTACCAAAAGATGCATGTGCATGCTTAAAACGCGTTTTCGCACAAATGCGTGGGCGGGTGCTAAAAAGAGCAGCATCGGCATGCTTAGCACGTCGTTTGGTAGAAATCCACGTGCGCATTCCGCCAAAAGCACCATTTGCATGCACATCTTGTGGTTTTGCAGAAAACTTCATCCGCGTCTACCAAAAGATGCATGTGAAAGCTTAAAGCGCGTTTTCGCACAAATACGTGCGCGGGTGCTAAAAAGAGCAGCATCGGCATGCTTAGCACGTCGTTTGGTAGAAATCCACGTGCGCGTTCTGCCAAAAGCACCATTTGCATGCACATCTTGTGGTTTTGCAGAAAACTTCATCCGCGTCTACCAAAAGATGCATGTGCATGCTTAAAACGCGTTTTCGCACAAATCCGTGCGCGGGTGCTAAAAAGAGCAGCATCGGCATGCTTAGCACGTCGTTTGGTAGAAATCCACGTGCGCATTCTGCCAAAAGCACCATTTGCATGCACATCTTGTGGTTTTGCAGAAAACTTCATCCGCGTCTACCAAAAGATGCATGTGCATGCTTAAAACGTGTTTTCGCACAAATCCGTTCGCGGGTGCTAAAAAGAGCAGCATCGGCATGCTTAGCACGTCGTTTGGTAGAAATCCACGTGCGCATTCTGCCAAAAGCACCATTTGCATGCACATCTTGTGGTTTTGCAGAAAACTTCATCCGCGTCTACCAAAAGATGCATGTGCATGCTTAAAACGTGTTTTCGCACAAATCCGTTCGCGGGTGCTAAAAAGAGCAGCATCGGCATGCTTAGCACGTCGTTTGGTAGAAATCCACGTGCGCGTTCTGCCAAAAGCACCATTTGCATGCACATCTTGTGGTTTTGCAGAAAACTTCATCCGCGTCTACCAAAAGATGCATGTGCATGCTTAAAACGCGTTTTCGCACAAATCCGTGCGCGGGTGCTAAAAAGAGCAGCATCGGCATGCTTAGCACGTCGTTTGGTAGAAATCCACGTGCGCGTTCTGCCAAAAGCACCATTTGCATGCACATCTTGTGATTTTGCAGAAAACTTCATCCGCGTCTACCAAAAGATGCATGTGCATGCTTAAAACGCGTTTTCGCACAAATCCGTGCGCGGGTGCTAAAAAGAGCAGCATCGGCATGCTTAGCACGTCGTTTGGTAGAAATCCACGTGCGCGTTCTGCCAAAAGCACCATTTGCATGCACATCTTGTGGTTTTGCAGAAAACTTCATCCGCGTCTACCAAAAGATGCATGTGCATGCTTAAAACGCGTTTTCGCACAAATCCGTGCGCGGGTGCTAAAAGGAGCAGCATCGGCATGCTTAGCACGTCGTTTGGTAGAAATCCACGTGCGCGTTCTGCCAAAAGCACCATTTGCATGCACATCTTGTGGTTTTGCAGAAAACTTCATCCGCGTCTACCAAAAGATGCATGTGCATGCTTAAAACGCGTTTTCGCACAAATGCGTGGGCGGGTGCTAAAAAGAGCAGCATCGGCATGCTTAGCACGTCGTTTGGTAGAAATCCATGTGCGCATTCCGCCAAAAGCACCATTTGCATGCACATCTTGTGGTTTTGCAGAAAACTTCATCCGCGTCTACCAAAAGATGCATGTGAAAGCTTAAAGCGCGTTTTCGCACAAATCCGTGCGCGGGTGCTAAAAAGAGCAGCATCGGCATGCTTAGCACGTCGTTTGGTAGAAATCCACGTGCGCGTTCTGCCAAAAGCACCATTTGCATGCACATCTTGTGGTTTTGCAGAAAACTTCATCCGCGTCTACCAAAAGATGCATGTGCATGCTTAAAACGCGTTTTCGCACAAATCCGTGCGCGGGTGCTAAAAAGAGCAGCATCGGCATGCTTAGCACGTCGTTTGGTAGAAATCCACGTGCGCATTCTGCCAAAAGCACCATTTGCATGCACATCTTGTGGTTTTGCAGAAAACTTCATCCGCGTCTACCAAAAGATGCATGTGCATGCTTAAAACGTGTTTTCGCACAAATCCGTTCGCGGGTGCTAAAAAGAGCAGCATCGGCATGCTTAGCACGTCGTTTGGTAGAAATCCACGTGCGCGTTCTGCCAAAAGCACCATTTGCATGCACATCTTGTGGTTTTGCAGAAAACTTCATCCGCGTCTACCAAAAGATGCATGTGCATGCTTAAAACGCGTTTTCGCACAAATCCGTGCGCGGGTGCTAAAAAGAGCAGCATCGGCATGCTTAGCACGTCGTTTGGTAGAAATCCACGTGCGCGTTCTGCCAAAAGCACCATTTGCATGCACATCTTGTGGTTTTGCAGAAAACTTCATCCGCGTCTACCAAAAGATGCATGTGCATGCTTAAAACGCGTTTTCGCACAAATCCGTGCGCGGGTGCTAAAAAGAGCAGCATCGGCATGCTTAGCACGTCGTTTGGTAGAAATCCACGTGCGCGTTCTGCCAAAAGCACCATTTGCATGCACATCTTGTGGTTTTGCAGAAAACTTCATCCGCGTCTACCAAAAGATGCATGTGCATGCTTAAAACGCGTTTTCGCACAAATCCGTGCGCGGGTGCTAAAAGGAGCAGCATCGGCATGCTTAGCACGTCGTTTGGTAGAAATCCACGTGCGCGTTCTGCCAAAAGCACCATTTGCATGCACATCTTGTGGTTTTGCAGAAAACTTCATCCGCGTCTACCAAAAGATGCATGTGCATGCTTAAAACGCGTTTTCGCACAAATCCGTGCGCGGCTGCTAAAAAGAGCAGCATCGGCATGCTTAGCACGTCGTTTGGTAGAAATCCACGTGCGCGTTCTGCCAAAAGCACCATTTGCATGCACATCTTGTGGTTTTGCAGAAAACTTCATCCGCGTCTACCAAAAGAAGCATGTCCATGCTTAAAACGCGTTTTCGCACAAATCCGCGCGCGGGTGCTAAAAAGAGCAGCATCGGCATGCTTAGCAAGTCGTTTGGTAGAAATCCACGTGCGCGTTCTGCCAAAAGCACCATTTGCATGCACATCTTCTGGTTTTGCAGAAAACTTCATCCGCGTCTACCAAAAGATGCATGTGCATGCTTAAAACGCGTTTTCGCACAAATCCGTGCGCGGGTGCTAAAAAGAGCAGCATCGGCATGCTTAGCACGTCGTTTGGTAGAAATCCACGTGCGCGTTCTGCCAAAAGCACCATTTGCATGCACATCTTGTGGTTTTGCAGAAAACTTCATCCGCGTCTACCAAAAGATGCATGTGCATGCTTAAAACGCGTTTTCGCACAAATCCGTGCGCGGGTGCTAAAAAGAGCAGCATCGGCATGCTTAGCACGTCGTCTGGTAGAAATCCACGTGGGCGTTCTGCAAAAAGCACCATTTGCATGCACATCTTGTGGTTTTTCAGAAAACTTCATCCGCGTCTACCAAAAGATGCATGTGCATGCTTAAAACGCGTTTTCGCACAAATCCGCGCGCGGGTGCTAAAAAGAGCAGCATCGGCATGCTTAGCAAGTCGTTTGGTAGAAATCCACGTGCGCGTTCTGCCAAAAGCACCATTTGCATGCACATCTTCTGGTTTTGCAGAAAACTTCATCCGCGTCTACCAAAAGATGCATGTGCATGCTTAAAACGCGTTTTCGCACAAATCCGTGTGCGGGTGCTAAAAAGAGCAGCATCGGCATGCTTAGCACGTCGTTTGGTAGAAATCCACGTGCGCGTTCTGCCAAAAGCACCATTTGCATGCACATCTTGTGGTTTTGCAGAAAACTTCATCCGCGTCTACCAAAAGATGCATGTGCATGCTTAAAACGCGTTTTCGCACAAATCCGTGCGCGGGTGCTAAAAAGAGCAGCATCGGCATGCTTAGCACGTCGTCTGGTAGAAATCCACGTGGGCGTTCTGCAAAAAGCACCATTTGCATGCACATCTTGTGGTTTTTCAGAAAACTTCATCCGCGTCTACCAAAAGATGCATGTGCATGCTTAAAACGCGTTTTCGCACAAATGCGTGCGCGGGTGCTAAAAAGAGCAGCATCGGCATGCTTAGCACGTCGTTTGGTAGAAATCCACGTGCGCGTTCTGCCAAAAGCACCATTTGCATGCACATCTTGTGGTTTTGCAGAAAACTTCATCCGCGTCTACCAAAAGATGCATGTCCATGCTTAAAACGCGTTTTCGCACAAATCCGTGCGCGGGTGCTAAAAAGAGCAGCATCGGCATGCTTAGCACGTCGTTTGGTAGAAATTCACGTGCGCGTTCTGCCAAAAGCACCATTTGCATGCACATCTTGTGGTTTTGCAGAAAACTTCATCCGCGTCTACCAAAAGATGCATGTGCATGCTTAAAACGCGTTTTCGCACAAATCCGTTCGCGGGTGCTAAAAAGAGCAGCATCGGCATGTTTAGCACGTCGTTTGGTAGAAATCCACGTGCGCGTTCTGCCAAAAGCACCATTTGCATGCACATCTTCTGGTTTTGCAGAAAACTTCATCCGCGTCTACCAAAAGATGCATGTGCATGCTTAAAACGCGTTTTCGCACAAATCCGTGCGCGGGTGCTAAAAAGAGCAGCATCGGCATGCTTAGCACGTCGTTTGGTAGAAATCCACGTGCGCGTTCTGCCAAAAGCACTATTTGCATGCACATCTTGTGGTTTTGCAGAAAACTTCATCCGCGTCTACCAAAAGATGCATGTGCATGCTTAAAACGCGTTTTCGCACAAATCCGTGCGCGGGTGCTAAAAAGAGCAGCATCGGCATGCTTAGCACGTCGTCTGGTATAAATCCACGTGGGCGTTCTGCAAAAAGCACCATTTGCATGCACATCTTGTGGTTTTTCAGGAAACTTCATCCGCGTCTACCAAAAGATGCATGTGCATGCTTAAAACGCGTTTTCGCACAAATGCGTGCGCGGGTGCTAAAAAGAGCAGCATCGGCATGCTTAGCACGTCGTTTGGTAGAAATCCACGTGCGCGTTCTGCCAAAAGCACCATTTGCATGCACATCTTGTGGTTTTGCAGAAAACTTCATCCGCGTCTACCAAAAGATGCATGTCCATGCTTAAAACGCGTTTTCGCACAAATCCGTGCGCGGGTGCTAAAAAGAGCAGCATCGGCATGCTTAGCACGTCGTTTGGTAGAAATCCACGTACGCGTTCTGCCAAAAGCACCATTTGCATGCACATCCTGTGGTTTTGCAGAAAACTTCATCCGCGTCTACCAAAAGACGCATGTGCATGCTTAAAACGCGTTTTCGCACAAATCCGTGCGCGGGTGCTAAAAAGAGCAGCATCGGCATGCTTAGCACGTCGTTTGGTAGAAATTCACGTGCGCGTTCTGCCAAAAGCACCATTTGCATGCACATCTTGTGGTTTTGCAGAAAACTTCATCCGCGTCTACCAAAAGATGCATGTGCATGCTTAAAACGCGTTTTCGCACAAATCCGTGCGCGGGTGCTAAAAAGAGCAGCATCGGCATGCTTAGCACGTCGTTTGGTAGAAATCCACGTGCGCGTTCTGCCAAAAGCACCATTTGCATGCACATCTTGTGGTTTTGCAGAAAACTTCATCCGCGTCTACCAAAAGATGCATGTGCATGCTTAAAACGCGTTTTCGCACAAATCCGTGCGCGGGTGCTAAAAAGAGCAGCATCGGCATGCTTAGCACATCGTCTGGTAAAAATCCACGTGGGCGTTCTGCAAAAAGCACCATTTGCATGCACATCTTGTGGTTTTTCAGAAAACTTCATCCGCGTCTACCAAAAGATGCATGTGCATGCTTAAAACGCGTTTTCGCACAAATGCGTGCGCGGGTGCTAAAAAGAGCAGCATCGGCATGCTTAGCACGTCGTTTGGTAGAAATCCACGTGCGCGTTCTGCCAAAAGCACCATTTGCATGCACATCTTGTGGTTTTGCAGAAAACTTCATCCGCGTCTACCAAAAGATGCATGTCCATGCTTAAAACGCGTTTTCGCACAAATCCGTGCGCGGGTGCTAAAGAGAGCAGCATCGGCATGCTTAGCACGTCGTTTGGTAGAAATCCACGTACGCGTTCTGCCAAAAGCACCATTTGCATGCACATCCTGTGGTTTTGCAGAAAACTTCATCCGCGTCTACCAAAAGACGCATGTGCATGCTTAAAACGCGTTTTCGCACAAATCCGCGCGCGGGTGCCAAAAAGAGCAGCATCGGCATGCTTAGCACGTCGTTTGGTAGAAATTCACGTGCGCGTTCTGCCAAAAGCACCATTTGCATGCACATCTTGTGGTTTTGCAGAAAACTTCATCCGCGTCTACCAAAAGATGCATGTGCATGCTTAAAACGCGTTTTCGCACAAATCCGTGCGCGGGTGCTAAAAAGAGCAGCATCGGCATGTTTAGCACGTCGTTTGGTAGAAATCCACGTGCGCGTTCTGCCAAAAGCACCATTTGCATGCACATCTTGTGGTTTTGCAGAAAACTTCATCCGCGTCTACCAAAAGATGCATGTGCATGCTTAAAACGCGTTTTCGCACAAATGCGTGCGCGGGTGCTAAAAAGAGCAGCATCGGCATGCTTAGCACGTCGTTTGGTAGAAATCCACGTGCGCGTTCTGCCAAAAGCACCATTTGCATGCACATCTTGTGGTTTTGCAGAAAACTTCATCCGCGTCTACCAAAAGATGCATGTGCATGCTTAAAACGCGTTTTCGCACAAATGCGTGCGCGGGTGCTAAAAAGAGCAGCATCGGCATGCTTAGCACGTCGTTTGGTAGAAATTCACGTGCGCGTTCTGCCAAAAGCACCATTTGCATGCACATCTTGTGGTTTTGCAGAAAACTTCATCCGCGTCTACCAAAAGATGCATGTGCATGCTTAAAACGCGTTTTCGCACAAATCCGTGCGCGGGTGCTAAAAAGAGCAGCATCGGCATGCTTAGCACGTCGTTTGGTAGAAATCCACGTGCGCGTTCTGCCAAAAGCACCATTTGCATGCACATCTTGTGGTTTTGCAGAAAACTTCATCCGCGTCTACCAAAAGATGCATGTGCATGCTTAAAACGCGTTTTCGCACAAATCCGTGCGCGGGTGCTAAAAAGAGCAGCATCGGCATGCTTAGCACGTCGTCTGGTAGAAATCCACGTGGGCGTTCTGCAAAAAGCACCATTTGCATGCACATCTTGTGGTTTTTCAGAAAACTTCATCCGCGTCTACCAAAATATGCATGTGCATGCTTAAAACGCGTTTTCGCACAAATGCGTGCGCGGGTGCTAAAAAGAGCAGCATCGGCATGCTTAGCACGTCGTTTGGTAGAAATCCACGTGCGCGTTCTGCCAAAAGCACCATTTGCATGCACATCTTGTGGTTTTGCAGAAAACTTCATCCGCGTCTACCAAAAGATTCATGTCCATGCTTAAAACGCGTTTTCGCACAAATCCGTGCGCGGGTGCTAAAGAGAGCAGCATCGGCATGCTTAGCACGTCGTTTGGTAGAAATCCACGTACGCGTTCTGCCAAAAGCACCATTTGCATGCACATCCTGTGGTTTTGCAGAAAACTTCATCCGCGTCTACCAAAAGACGCATGTGCATGCTTAAAACGCGTTTTCGCACAAATCCGCGCGCGGGTGCCAAAAAGAGCAGCATCGGCATGCTTAGCACGTCGTTTGGTAGAAATTCACGTGCGCGTTCTGCCAAAAGCACCATTTGCATGCACATCTTGTGGTTTTGCAGAAAACTTCATCCGCGTCTACCAAAAGATGCATGTCCATGCTTAAAACGCGTTTTCGCACAAATCCGTGCGCGGGTGCTAAAAAGAGCAGCATCGGCATGCTTAGCACGTCGTTTGGTAGAAATCCACGTACGCGTTCTGCCAAAAGCACCATTTGCATGCACATCCTGTGGTTTTGCAGAAAACTTCATCCGCGTCTACCAAAAGACGCATGTGCATGCTTAAAACGCGTTTTCGCACAAATCCGTGCGCGGGTGCTAAAAAGAGCAGCATCGGCATGCTTAGCACGTCGTTTGGTAGAAATTCACGTGCGCGTTCTGCCAAAAGCACCATTTGCATGCACATCTTGTGGTTTTGCAGAAAACTTCATCCGCGTCTACCAAAAGATGCATGTGCATGCTTAAAACGCGTTTTCGCACAAATCCGTGCGCGGGTGCTAAAAAGAGCAGCATCGGCATGCTTAGCACGTCGTTTGGTAGAAATCCACGTGCGCGTTCTGCCAAAAGCACCATTTGCATGCACATCTTGTGGTTTTGCAGAAAACTTCATCCGCGTCTACCAAAAGATGCATGTGCATGCTTAAAACGCGTTTTCGCACAAATCCGTGCGCGGGTGCTAAAAAGAGCAGCATCGGCATGCTTAGCACGTCGTCTGGTAGAAATCCACGTGGGCGTTCTGCAAAAAGCACCATTTGCATGCACATCTTGTGGTTTTTCAGAAAACTTCATCCGCGTCTACCAAAAGATGCATGTGCATGCTTAAAACGCGTTTTCGCACAAATGCGTGCGCGGGTGCTAAAAAGAGCAGCATCGGCATGCTTAGCACGTCGTTTGGTAGAAATCCACGTGCGCGTTCTGCCAAAAGCACCATTTGCATGCACATCTTGTGGTTTTGCAGAAAACTTCATCCGCGTCTACCAAAAGATGCATGTCCATGCTTAAAACGCGTTTTCGCACAAATCCGTGCGCGGGTGCTAAAGAGAGCAGCATCGGCATGCTTAGCACGTCGTTTGGTAGAAATCCACGTACGCGTTCTGCCAAAAGCACCATTTGCATGCACATCCTGTGGTTTTGCAGAAAACTTCATCCGCGTCTACCAAAAGACGCATGTGCATGCTTAAAACGCGTTTTCGCACAAATCCGCGCGCGGGTGCCAAAAAGAGCAGCATCGGCATGCTTAGCACGTCGTTTGGTAGAAATTCACGTGCGCGTTCTGCCAAAAGCACCATTTGCATGCACATCTTGTGGTTTTGCAGAAAACTTCATCCGCGTCTACCAAAAGATGCATGTGCATGCTTAAAACGCGTTTTCGCACAAATCCGTGCGCGGGTGCTAAAAAGAGCAGCATCGGCATGTTTAGCACGTCGTTTGGTAGAAATCCACGTGCGCGTTCTGCCAAAAGCACCATTTGCATGCACATCTTGTGGTTTTGCAGAAAACTTCATCCGCGTCTACCAAAAGATGCATGTGCATGCTTAAAACGCGTTTTCGCACAAATGCGTGCGCGGGTGCTAAAAAGAGCAGCATCGGCATGCTTAGCACGTCGTCTGGTAGAAATCCACGTGGGCGTTCTGCAAAAAGCACCATTTGCATGCACATCTTGTGGTTTTTCAGAAAACTTCATCCGCGTCTACCAAAAGATGCATGTGCATGCTTAAAACGCGTTTTCGCACAAATGCGTGCGCGGGTGCTAAAAAGAGCAGCATCGGCATGCTTAGCACGTCGTTTGGTAGAAATCCACGTGCGCGTTTTGCCAAAAGCACCATTTGCATGCACATCTTGTGGTTTTGCAGAAAACTTCATCCGCGTCTACCAAAAGATGCATGTCCATGCTTAAAACGCGTTTTCGCACAAATCCGTGCGCGGGTGCTAAAGAGAGCAGCATCGGCATGCTTAGCACGTCGTTTGGTAGAAATCCACGTACGCGTTCTGCCAAAAGCACCATTTGCATGCACATCCTGTGGTTTTGCAGAAAACTTCATCCGCGTCTACCAAAAGACGCATGTGCATGCTTAAAACGCGTTTTCGCACAAATCCGCGCGCGGGTGCCAAAAAGAGCAGCATCGGCATGCTTAGCACGTCGTTTGGTAGAAATTCACGTGCGCGTTCTGCCAAAAGCACCATTTGCATGCAGATCTTGTGGTTTTGCAGAAAACTTCATCCGCGTCTACCAAAAGATGCATGTGCATGCTTAAAACGCGTTTTCGCACAAATCCGTGCGCGGGTGCTAAAAAGAGCAGCATCGGCATGTTTAGCACGTCGTTTGGTAGAAATCCACGTGCGCGTTCTGCCAAAAGCACCATTTGCATGCACATCTTGTGGTTTTGCAGAAAACTTCATCCGCGTCTACCAAAAGATGCATGTGCATGCTTAAAACGCGTTTTCGCACAAATGCGTGCGCGGGTGCTAAAAAGAGCAGCATCGGCATGCTTAGCACGTCGTTTGGTAGAAATCCACGTGCGCGTTCTGCCAAAAGCACCATTTGCATGCACATCTTGTGGTTTTGCAGAAAACTTCATCCGCGTCTACCAAAAGATGCATGTGCATGCTTAAAACGCGTTTTCGCACAAATGCGTGCGCGGGTGCTAAAAAGAGCAGCATCGGCATGCTTAGCACGTCGTTTGATAGAAATCCACGTGCGCGTTCTGCCAAAAGCACCATTTGCATGCACATCTTGTGGTTTTGCAGAAAACTTCATCCGCGTCTACCAAAAGACGCATGTGCATGCTTAAAACGCGTTTTCGCACAAATCCGTGCGCGGGTGCTAAAAAGAGCAGCATCGGCATGCTTAGCACGTCGTCTGGTAGAAATCCACGTGGGCGTTCTGCAAAAAGCACCATTTGCATGCACATCTTGTGGTTTTTCAGAAAACTTCATCCGCGTCTACCAAAAGATGCATGTGCATGCTTAAAACGCGTTTTCGCACAAATGCGTGCGCGGGTGCTAAAAAGAGCAGCATCGGCATGCTTAGCACGTCGTTTGGTAGAAATCCACGTGCGCGTTCTGCCAAAAGCACCATTTGCATGCACATCTTGTGGTTTTGCAGAAAACTTCATCCGCGTCTACCAAAAGATGCATGTCCATGCTTAAAACGCGTTTTCGCACAAATCCGTGCGCGGGTGGTAAAAAGAGCAGCATCGGCATGCTTAGCACGTCGTTTGGTAGAAATCCACGTACGCGTTCTGCCAAAAGCACCATTTGCATGCACATCCTGTGGTTTTGCAGAAAACTTCATCCGCGTCTACCAAAAGACGCATGTGCATGCTTAAAACGCGTTTTCGCACAAATCCGTGCGCGGGCGCCAAAAAGAGCAGCATCGGCATGCTTAGCACGTCGTTTGGTAGAACTTCACGTGCGCGTTCTGCCAAAAGCACCATTTGCATGCACATCTTGTGGTTTTGCAGAAAACTTCATCCGCGTCTACCAAAAGATGCATGTGCATGCTTAAAACGCGTTTTCGCACAAATCCGTTCGCGGGTGCTAAAAAGAGCAGCATCGGCATGTTTAGCACGTCGTTTGCTAGAAATCCACGTGCGCGTTCTGCCAAAAGCACCATTTGCATGCACATCTTGTGGTTTTGCAGAAAACTTCATCCGCGTCTACCAAAAGATGCATGTGCATGCTTAAAACGCGTTTTCGCACAAATCCGTGCGCGGGTGCTAAAAAGAGCAGCATCGGCATGCTTAGCACGTCGTTTGGTAGAAATCCACGTGCGCGTTCTGCCAAAAGCACCATTTGCATGCACATCTTGTGGTTTTGCAGAAAACTTCATCCGCGTCTACCAAAAGATGCATGTGCATGCTTAAAACGCGTTTTCGCACAAATCCGTGCGCGGGTGCTAAAAAGAGCAGCATCGGCATGCTTAGCACGTCGTTTGGTAGAAATCCACGTGCGCGTTCTGCCAAAAGCACCATTTGCATGCACATCTTGTGGTTTTGCAGAAAACTTCATCCGCGTCTACCAAAAGACGCATGTGCATGCTTAAAACGCGTTTTCGCACAAATCCGTGCGCGGGTGCTAAAAAGAGCAGCATCGGCATGCTTAGCACGTCGTCTGGTAGAAATCCACGTGGGCGTTCTGCAAAAAGCACCATTTGCATGCACATCTTGTGGTTTTTCAGAAAACTTCATCCGCGTCTACCAAAAGATGCATGTGCATGCTTAAAACGCGTTTTCGCACAAATGCGTGCGCGGGTGCTAAAAAGAGCAGCATCGGCATGCTTAGCACGTCGTTTGGTAGAAATCCACGTGCGCGTTCTGCCAAAAGCACCATTTGCATGCACATCTTGTGGTTTTGCAGAAAACTTCATCCGCGTCTACCAAAAGATGCATGTCCATGCTTAAAACGCGTTTTCGCACAAATCCGTGCGCGGGTTCTAAAAAGAGCAGCATCGGCATGCTTAGCACGTCGTTTGGTAGAAATCCACGTACGCGTTCTGCCAAAAGCACCATTTGCATGCACATCCTGTGGTTTTGCAGAAAACTTCATCCGCGTCTACCAAACGATGCATGTGCATGCTTAAAACGCGTTTTCGCACAAATCCGTGCGCGGGTGCTAAAAAGAGCAGCATCGGCATGCTTAGCACGTCGTTTGGTAGAAATCCACGTGCGCGTTCTGCCAAAAGCACCATTTGCATGCACATCTTGTGGTTTTGCAGAAAACTTCATCCGCGTCTACCAAAAGATGCATGTGCATGCTTAAAACGCGTTTTCGCACAAATCCGTGCGCGGGTGCTAAAAAGAGCAGCATCGGCATGCTTAGCACGTCGTTTGGTAGAAATCCACGTGCGCGTTCTGCCAAAAGCACCATTTGCATGCACATCTTGTGGTTTTGCAGAAAACTTCATCCGCGTCTACCAAAAGACGCATGTGCATGCTTAAAACGCGTTTTCGCACAAATGCGTGCGCGGGTGCTAAAAAGAGCAGCATCGGCATGCTTAGCACGTCGTTTGGTAGAAATCCACGTGCGCGTTCTGCCAAAAGCACCATTTGCATGCACATCTTGTGGTTTTGCAGAAAACTTCATCCGCGTCTACCAAAAGATGCATGTCCATGCTTAAAACGCGTTTTCGCACAAATCCGTGCGCGGGTGCTAAAAAGAGCAGCATCGGCATGCTTAGCACGTCGTTTGGTAGAAATCCACGTGCGCGTTCTGCCAAAAGCACCATTTGCATGCACATCTTGTGGTTTTGCAGAAAACTTCATCCGCGTCTACCAAAAGATGCATGTCCATGCTTAAAACGCGTCTTCGCACAAATCCGTGCGCGGGTGCTAAAAAGAGCAGCATCGGCATGCTTAGCACGTCGTTTGGTAGAAATCCACGTACGCGTTCTGCCAAAAGCACCATTTGCATGCACATCCTGTGGTTTTGCAGAAAACTTCATCCGCGTCTACCAAAAGACGCATGTGCATGCTTAAAACGCGTTTTCGCACAAATCCGTGCGCGGGTGCCAAAAAGAGCAGCATCGGCATGCTTAGCACGTCGTTTGGTAGAAATTCACGTGCGCGTTCTGCCAAAAGCACCATTTGCATGCACATCTTGTGGTTTTGCAGAAAACTTCATCCGCGTCTACCAAAAGATGCATGTGCATGCTTAAAACGCGTTTTCGCACAAATCCGTTCGCGGGTGCTAAAAAGAGCAGCATCGGCATGTTTAGCACGTCGTTTGGTAGAAATCCACGTGCGCGTTCTGCCAAAAGCACCATTTGCATGCACATCTTGTGGTTTTGCAGAAAACTTCATCCGCGTCTACCAAAAGATGCATGTGCATGCTTAAAACGCGTTTTCGCACAAATGCGTGCGCGGGTGCTAAAAAGAGCAGCATCGGCATGCTTAGCACGTCGTTTGGTAGAAATCCACGTGCGCGTTCTGCCAAAAGCACCATTTGCATGCACATCTTGTGGTTTTGCAGAAAACTTCATCCGCGTCTACCAAAAGATGCATGTGCATGCTTAAAACGCGTTTTCGCACAAATGCGTGCGCGGGTGCTAAAGAGAGCAGCATCGGCATGCTTAGCACGTCGTTTGATAGAAATCCACGTGCGCGTTCTGCCAAAAGCACCATTTGCATGCACATCTTGTGGTTTTGCAGAAAACTTCATCCGCGTCTACCAAAAGATGCATGTGCATGCTTAAAACGCGTTTTCGCACAAATGCGTGCGCGGGTGCTAAAAAGAGCAGCATCGGCATGCTTAGCACGTCGTTTGATAGAAATCCACGTGCGCGTTCTGCCAAAAGCACCATTTGCATGCACATCTTGTGGTTTTGCAGAAAACTTCATCCGCGTCTACCAAAAGATGCATGTGCATGCTTAAAACGCGTTTTCGCACAAATCCGTGCGCGGGTGCTAAAAAGAGCAGCATCGGCATGCTTAGCACGTCGTTTGGTAGAAATCCACGTGCGCGTTCTGCCAAAAGCACCATTTGCATGCACATCTTGTGGTTTTGCAGAAAACTTCATCCGCGTCTACCAAAAGATGCATGTGCATGCTTAAAACGCGTTTTCGCACAAATCCGTGCGCGGGTGCTAAAAAGAGCAGCATCGGCATGCTTAGCACGTCGTTTGGTAGAAATCCACGTGCGCGTTCTGCCAAAAGCACCATTTGCATGCACATCTTGTGGTTTTGCAGAAAACTTCATCCGCGTCTACCAAAAGATGCATGTGCATGCTTAAAACGCGTTTTCGCACAAATCCGTGCGCGGGTGCTAAAAAGAGCAGCATCGGCATGCTTAGCACGTCGTTTGGTAGAAATCCACGTGCGCGTTCTGCAAAAAGCACCATTTGCATGCACATCTTGTGGTTTTGCAGAAAACTTCATCCGCGTCTACCAAAAGATGCATGTGCATGCTTAAAACGCGTTTTCGCACAAATGCGTGCGCGGGTGCTAAAAAGAGCAGCATCGGCATGCTTAGCACGTCGTTTGGTAGAAATCCACGTGCGCGTTCTGCCAAAAGCACCATTTGCATGCACATCTTGTGGTTTTGCAGAAAACTTCATCCGCGTCTACCAAAAGATGCATGTGCATGCTTAAAACGCGTTTTCGCACAAATGCGTGCGCGGGTGCTAAAAAGAGCAGCATCGGCATGCTTAGCACGTCGTTTGGTAGAAATCCACGTGCGCGTTCTGCCAAAAGCACCATTTGCATGCACATCTTGTGGTTTTGCAGAAAACTTCATCCGCGTCTACCAAAAGATGCATGTGCATGCTTAAAACGCGTTTTCGCACAAATCCGTGCGCGGGTGCTAAAAAGAGCAGCATCGGCATGCTTAGCACGTCGTTTGGTAGAAATCCACGTGCGCGTTCTGCCAAAAGCACCATTTGCATGCACATCTTGTGGTTTTGCAGAAAACTTCATCCGCGTCTACCAAAAGATGCATGTGCATGCTTAAAACGCGTTTTCGCACAAATCGGTGCGCGGGTGCTAAAAAGAGCAGCATCGGCATGCTTAGCACGTCGTTTGGTAGAAATCCACGTGCGCGTTCTGCCAAAAGCACCATTTGCATGCACATCTTGTGGTTTTGCAGAAAACTTCATCCGCGTCTACCAAAAGATGCATGTGCATGCTTAAAACGCGTTTTCGCACAAATCCGTGCGCGGGTGCTAAAAAGAGCAGCATCGGCATGCTTAGCACGTCGTTTGGTAGAAATCCACGTGCGCGTTCTGCCAAAAGCACCATTTGCATGCACATCTTGTGGTTTTGCAGAAAACTTCATCCGCGTCTACCAAAAGATGCATGTGCATGCTTAAAACGCGTTTTCGCACAAATCCGTGCGCGGGTGCTAAAAAGAGCAGCATGGGCAAGCTTAGCACGTCGTTTGGTTGAAATCCACGTGCGCGTTCTGCAAAAAGCACCATTTGCATGCACATCTTGTGGTTTTGCAGAAAACTTCATCCGCGTCTACCAAAAGATGCATGTGCATGCTTAAAACGCGTTTTCGCACAAATGCGTGCGCGGGTGCTAAAAAGAGCAGCATCGGCGTGCTTAGCACGTCATTTGGCAGAAATCCACGTGCGCGTTCTGCAAAAAGCACCATTTGCATGCACATCTTGTGGTTTTGCAGAAAACTTCATCCGCGTCTACCAAAAGATGCATGTGCATGCTTAAAACGCGTTTTCGCACAAATGCGTGCGCGGGTGCTAAAAAGAGCAGCATCGGCATGCTTAGCACGTCGTTTGGTAGAAATCCACGTGCGCGTTCTGCCAAAAGCACCATTTGCATGCACATCTTGTGGTTTTGCAGAAAACTTCATCCGCGTCTACCAAAAGATGCATGTCCATGCTTAAAACGCGTTTTCGCACAAATCCGTGCGCGGGTGCTAAAAAGAGCAGCATCGGCATGCTTAGCACGTCGTTTGGTAGAAATCCACGTACGCGTTCTGCCAAAAGCACCATTTGCATGCACATCCTGTGGTTTTGCAGAAAACTTCATCCGCGTCTACCAAACGACGCATGTGCATGCTTAAAACGCGTTTTCGCACAAATCCGTGCGCGGGTGCTAAAAAGAGCAGCATCGGCATGCTTAGCACGTCGTTTGGTAGAAATCCACGTGCGCGTTCTGCCAAAAGCACCATTTGCATGCACATCTTGTGGTTTTGCAGAAAACTTCATCCGCGTCTACCAAAAGACGCATGTGCATGCTTAAAACGCGTTTTCGCACAAATCCGTGCGCGGGTGCTAAAAAGAGCAGCATCGGCATGCTTAGCACGTCGTCTGGTAGAAATCCACGTGGGCGTTCTGCAAAAAGCACCATTTGCATGCACATCTTGTGGTTTTTCAGAAAACTTCATCCGCGTCTACCAAAAGATGCATGTGCATGCTTAAAACGCGTTTTCGCACAAATGCGTGCGCGGGTGCTAAAAAGAGCAGCATCGGCATGCTTAGCACGTCGTTTGGTAGAAATCCACGTGCGCGTTCTGCCAAAAGCACCATTTGCATGCACATCTTGTGGTTTTGCAGAAAACTTCATCCGCGTCTACCAAAAGATGCATGTCCATGCTTAAAACGCGTCTTCGCACAAATCCGTGCGCGGGTGCTAAAAAGAGCAGCATCGGCATGCTTAGCACGTCGTTTGGTAGAAATCCACGTACGCGTTCTGCCAAAAGCACCATTTGCATGCACATCCTGTGGTTTTGCAGAAAACTTCATCCGCGTCTACCAAAAGACGCATGTGCATGCTTAAAAACGCGTTTTCGCACAAATCCGTGCGCGGGTGCCAAAAAGAGCAGCATCGGCATGCTTAGCACGTCGTTTGGTAGAAATTCACGTGCGCGTTCTGCCAAAAGCACCATTTGCATGCACATCTTGTGGTTTTGCAGAAAACTTCATCCGCGTCTACCAAAAGATGCATGTGCATGCTTAAAACGCGTTTTCGCACAAATCCGTTCGCGGGTGCTAAAAAGAGCAGCATCGGCATGTTTAGCACGTCGTTTGGTAGAAATCCACGTGCGCGTTCTGCCAAAAGCACCATTTGCATGCACATCTTGTGGTTTTGCAGAAAACTTCATCCGCGTCTACCAAAAGATGCATGTGCATGCTTAAAACGCGTTTTCGCACAAATGCGTGCGCGGGTGCTAAAAAGAGCAGCATCGGCATGCTTAGCACGTCGTTTGGTAGAAATCCACGTGCGCGTTCTGCCAAAAGCACCATTTGCATGCACATCTTGTGGTTTTGCAGAAAACTTCATCCGCGTCTACCAAAAGATGCATGTGCATGCTTAAAACGCGTTTTCGCACAAATGCGTGCGCGGGTGCTAAAGAGAGCAGCATCCGCATGCTTAGCACGTCGTTTGATAGAAATCCACGTGCGCGTTCTGCCAAAAGCACCATTTGCATGCACATCTTGTGGTTTTGCAGAAAACTTCATCCGCGTCTACCAAAAGATGCATGTGCATGCTTAAAACGCGTTTTCGCACAAATGCGTGCGCGGGTGCTAAAAAGAGCAGCATCGGCATGCTTAGCACGTCGTTTGATAGAAATCCACGTGCGCGTTCTGCCACAAGCACCATTTGCATGCACATCTTGTGGTTTTGCAGAAAACTTCATCCGCGTCTACCAAAAGATGCATGTGCATGCTTAAAACGCGTTTTCGCACAAATCCGTGCGCGGGTGCTAAAAAGAGCAGCATCGGCATGCTTAGCACGTCGTTTGGTAGAAATCCACGTGCGCGTTCTGCCAAAAGCACCATTTGCATGCACATCTTGTGGTTTTGCAGAAAACTTCATCCGCGTCTACCAAAAGATGCATGTGCATGCTTAAAACGCGTTTTCGCACAAATCCGTGCGCGGGTGCTAAAAAGAGCAGCATCGGCATGCTTAGCACGTCGTTTGGTAGAAATCCACGTGCGCGTTCTGCCAAAAGCACCAGTTGCATGCACATCTTGTGGTTTTGCAGAAAACTTCATCCGCGTCTACCAAAAGATGCATGTGCATGCTTAAAACGCGTTTTCGCACAAATCCGTGCGCGGGTGCTAAAAAGAGCAGCATCGGCATGCTTAGCACGTCGTTTGGTAGAAATCCATGTGCGCGTTCTGCAAAAAGCACCATTTGCATGCACATCTTGTGGTTTTGCAGAAAACTTCATCCGCGTCTACCAAAAGATGCATGTGCATGCTTAAAACGCGTTTTCGCACAAATGCGTGCGCGGGTGCTAAAAAGAGCAGCATCGGCATGCTTAGCACGTCGTTTGGTAGAAATCCACGTGCGCGTTCTGCCAAAAGCACCATTTGCATGCACATCTTGTGGTTTTGCAGAAAACTTCATCCGCGTCTACCAAAAGATGCATGTGCATGCTTAAAACGCGTTTTCGCACAAATGCGTGCGCGGGTGCTAAAAAGAGCAGCATCGGCATGCTTAGCACGTCGTTTGGTAGAAATCCACGTGCGCGTTCTGCCAAAAGCACCATTTGCATGCACATCTTGTGGTTTTGCAGAAAACTTCATCCGCGTCTACCAAAAGATGCATGTGCATGCTTAAAACGCGTTTTCGCACAAATCCGTGCGCGGGTGCTAAAAAGAGCAGCATCGGCATGCTTAGCACGTCGTTTGGTAGAAATCCACGTGCGCGTTCTGCCAAAAGCACCATTTGCATGCACATCTTGTGGTTTTGCAGAAAACTTCATCCGCGTCTACCAAAAGATGCATGTGCATGCTTAAAACGCGTTTTCGCACAAATCGGTGCGCGGGTGCTAAAAAGAGCAGCATCGGCATGCTTAGCACGTCGTTTGGTAGAAATCCACGTGCGCGTTCTGCCAAAAGCACCATTTGCATGCACATCTTGTGGTTTTGCAGAAAACTTCATCCGCGTCTACCAAAAGATGCATGTGCATGCTTAAAACGCGTTTTCGCACAAATCCGTGCGCGGGTGCTAAAAAGAGCAGCATCGGCATGCTTAGCACGTCGTTTGGTAGAAATCCACGTGCGCGTTCTGCCAAAAGCACCATTTGCATGCACATCTTGTGGTTTTGCAGAAAACTTCATCCGCGTCTACCAAAAGATGCATGTGCATGCTTAAAACGCGTTTTCGCACAAATCCGTGCGCGGGTGCTAAAAAGAGCAGCATGGGCAAGCTTAGCACGTCGTTTGGTTGAAATCCACGTGCGCGTTCTGCAAAAAGCACCATTTGCATGCACATCTTGTGGTTTTGCAGAAAACTTCATCCGCGTCTACCAAAAGATGCATGTGCATGCTTAAAACGCGTTTTCGCACAAATGCGTGCGCGGGTGCTAAAAAGAGCAGCATCGGCGTGCTTAGCACGTCATTTGGCAGAAATCCACGTGCGCGTTCTGCAAAAAGCACCATTTGCATGCACATCTTGTGGTTTTGCAGAAAACTTCATCCGCGTCTACCAAAAGATGCATGTGCATGCTTAAAACGCGTTTTCGCACAAATGCGTGCGCGGGTGCTAAAAAGAGCAGCATCGGCATGCTTAGCACGTCGTTTGGTAGAAATCCACGTGCGCGTTCTGCCAAAAGCACCATTTGCATGCACATCTTGTGGTTTTGCAGAAAACTTCATCCGCGTCTACCAAAAGATGCATGTGCATGCTTAAAACGCGTTTTCGCACAAATGCGTGCGCGGGTGCTAAAAAGAGCAGCATCGGCATGCTTAGCACGTCGTTTGGTAGAAATCCACGTGCGCGTTCTGCCAAAAGCACCATTTGCATGCACATCTTGTGGTTTTGCAGAAAACTTCATCCGCGTCTACCAAAAGATGCATGTGCATGCTTAAAACTCGTTTTCGCAGAAATCCGTGCGCGGGTGCTAAAAAGAGCAGCATCGGCATGCTTAGCACGTCGTTTTGTAGAAATCCACGTGCGCGTTCTGCCAAAAGCACCATTTGCATGCACATCTTGTGGTTTTGCAGAAAACTTCATCCGAGTCTACCAAAAGATGCATGTGCATGCTTAAAACGCGTTTTCGCACAAATGCGTGCGGGGGTGCTAAAAAGAGCAGCATCGGCATGCTTAGCACGTCGTTTGGTAGAAATCCACGTGCGCGTTCTGCCAAAAGCACCATTTGCATGCACATCTTGTAGTTTTGCAGAAAACTTCATCCGCGTCTACCAAAAGATGCATGTGCATGCTTAAAACGCGTTTTCGCACAAATCCGTGCGCGGGTGCTAAAAAGAGCAGCATCGGCATGTTTAGCACGTCGTTTGGTAGAAATCCACGTGCGCGTTCTGCCAAAACCACCATTTGCATGCACATCTTGTGGTTTTGCAGAAAACTTCATCCGCGTCTACCAAAAGATGCATGTGCATGCTTAAAACGCGTTTTCGCACAAATCCGTGCGCGGGTGCTAAAAAGAGCAGCATCGGCATGCTTAGCACGTCGTTTGGTAGAAATCCACGTGCGCGTTCTGCCAAAAGCACCATTTGCATGCACATCTTGTGGTTTTGCAGAAAACTTCATCCGCGTCTACCAAAAGATGCATGTGCATACTTAAAACGCGTTTTCGCACAAATCCGTGCGCGGGTGCTAAAAAGAGCAGCATCGGCATGCTTAGCACGTCGTTTGGTAGAAATCCACGTGCGCGTTCTGCCAAAAGCACCATTTGCATGCACATCTTGTGGTTTTGGAGAAAACTTCATCCGCGTCTACCAAAAGATGCATGTGCATGCTTAAAACGCGTTTTCGCACAAATCCGTGCGCGGGTGCTAAAAAGAGCAGCATCGGCATGCTTAGCACGTCCTTTGGTAGAAATCCACGTGCGCGTTCTGCCAAAAGCACCATTTGCATGCCCATCTTGTGGTTTTGCAGAAAACTTCATCCGCGTCTACCAAAAGATGCATGTGCATGCTTAAAACGCGTTTTCGCACAAATCCGTGCGCGGGTGCTAAAAAGAGCAGCATCGGCATGCTTAGCACGTCGTTTGGTAGAAATCCACGTGCGCGTTCTGCCAAAAGCACCATTTGCATGCACATCTTGTGGTTTTGCAGAAAACTTCATCCGAGTCTACCAAAAGATGCATGTGCATGCTTAAAACGCGTTTTCGCACAAATGCGTGCGGGGGTGCTAAAAAGAGCAGCATTGGCATGCTTAGCACGTCGTTTGGTAGAAATCCACGTGCGCGTTCTGCCAAAAGCACCATTTGCATGCACATCTTGTAGTTTTGCAGAAAACTTCATCCGCGTCTACCAAAAGATGCATGTGCATGCTTAAAACGCGTTTTCGCACAAATCCGTGCGCGGGTGCTAAAAAGAGCAGCATCGGCATGCTTAGCACGTCGTTTGGTAGAAATCCACGTGCGCGTTCTGCCAAAACCACCATTTGCATGCACATCTTGTGGTTTTGCAGAAAACTTCATCCGCGTCTACCAAAAGATGCATGTGCATGCTTAAAACGCGTTTTCGCACAAATCCGTGCGCGGGTGCTAAAAAGAGCAGCATCGGCATGCTTAGCACGTCGTTTGGTAGAAATCCACGTGCGCGTTCTGCCAAAAGCACCATTTGCATGCACATCTTGTGGTTTTGCAGAAAACTTCATCCGCGTCTACCAAAAGATGCATGTGCATACTTAAAACGCGTTTTCGCACAAATCCGTGCGCGGGTGCTAAAAAGAGCAGCATCGGCATGCTTAGCACGTCGTTTGGTAGAAATCCACGTGCGCGTTCTGCCAAAAGCACCATTTGCATGCACATCTTGTGGTTTTGCAGAAAACTTCATCCGCGTCTACCAAAAGATGCATGTGCATGCTTAAAACGCGTTTTCGCACAAATCCGTGCGCGGGTGCTAAAAAGAGCAGCATCGGCATGCTTAGCACGTCGTTTGGTAGAAATCCACGTGCGCGTTCTGCCAAAAGCACCATTTGCATGCACATCTTGTGGTTTTGCAGAAAACTTCATCCGCGTCTACCAAAAGATGCATGTGCATGCTTAAAACGCGTTTTGGCACAAATCCGTGCGCGGGTGCTAAAAAGAGCAGCATCGGCATGCTTAGCACGTCGTTTGGTAGACATCCACGTGCGCGTTCTGCCAAAAGCACCATTTGCATGCACATCTTGTGGTTTTGCAGAAAACTTCATCCGCGTCTACCAAAAGATGCATGCGCATGCTTAAAACGCGTTTTCGCACAAATCCGTGCGCGGGTGCTAAAAAGAGCAGCATCGGCATGCTTAGCACGTCGTTTGGTAGAAATCCACGTGCGCGTTCTGCCAAAAGCACCATTTGCATGCACATCTTGTGGTTTTGCAGAAAACTTCATCCGCGTCTACCAAAAGATGCATGTGCATGCTTAAAACGCGTTTTCGCACAAATCCGTGCGCGGGTGCTAAAAAGAGCAGCATCGGCATGCTTAGCACGTCGTTTGGTAGAAATCCACGTGCGCGTTCTGCCAAAAGCACCATTTGCATGCACATCTTGTGGTTTTGCAGAAAACTTCATCCGCGTCTACCAAAAGATGCATGTGCATGCTTAAAACGTGTTTTCGAACAAATCCGTGCGCGGGTGCTAAAAAGAGCAGCATCGGCATGCTTAGCACGTCGTTTGGTGGAAATCCACGTGCGCGTTCTGCCAAAAGCACCATTTGCATGCACATCTTGTGGTTTTGCAGAAAACTTCATCCGCGTCTACCAAAAGATGCATGTGCATGCTTAAAACGCGTTTTCGCACAAATCCGCGCGCGGGTGCTAAAAAGAGCAGCATCGGCATGCTTAGCACGTCGTTTGGTAGAAATCCACGTGCGCGTTCTGCCAAAAGCACCATTTGCATGCACATCTTGTGGTTTTGCAGAAAACTTCATCCGCGTCTACCAAAAGATGCATGTGCATGCTTAAAACGCGTTTTCGCACAAATCCGTGCGCGGGTGCTAAAAAGAGCAGCATCGGCATGCTTAGCACGTCGTTTGGTAGAAATCCACGTGCGCGTTCTGCCAAAAGCACCATTTGCATGCACATCTTGTGGTTTTGCAGAAAACTTCATCCGCGTCTACCAAAAGATGCATGTGCATGCTTAAAACGCGTTTTCGCACAAATGCGTGCGCGGGTGCTAAAAAGAGCAGCATCGGCATGCTTAGCACGTCGTTTGGTAGAAATCCACGTGCGCGTTCTGCCAAAAGCACCATTTGCATGCACATCTTGTGGTTTTGTAGAAAACTTCATCCGCGTCTACCAAAAGATGTATGTGCATGCTTAAAACGCGTTTTCGCACAAATCCGTGCGCGGGTGCTAAAAAGAGCAGCATCGGCATGCTTAGCACGTCGTTTGGTAGAAATCCACGTGCGCGTTCTGCAAAAAGCACCATTTGCCTGCACATCTTGTGGTTTTGCAGAAAACTTCATCCGCGTCTACCAAAAGATGCATGTGCATGCTTAAAACGCGTTTTCGCACAAATGCGTGCGCGGGTGCTAAAAAGAGCAGCATCGGCATGCTTAGCACGTCGTTTGGTAGAAATCCACGTGCGCGTTCTGCCAAAAGCACCATTTGCATGCACATCTTGTGGTTTTGCAGAAAACTTCATCCGCGTCTACCAAAAGATGCATGTGCATGCTTAAAACTCGTTTTCGCAGAAATCCTGCGCGGGTGCTAAAAAGAGCAGCATCGGCATGCTTAGCACGTCGTTTTGTAGAAATCCACGTGCGCGTTCTGCCAAAAGCACCATTTGCATGCACATCTTGTGGTTTTGCAGAAAACTTCATCCGAGTCTACCAAAAGATGCATGTGCATGCTTAAAACGCGTTTTCGCACAAATGCGTGCGGGGGTGCTAAAAAGAGCAGCATCGGCATGCTTAGCACGTCGTTTGGTAGAAATCCACGTGCGCGTTCTGCCAAAAGCACCATTTGCATGCACATCTTGTAGTTTTGCAGAAAACTTCATCCGCGTCTACCAAAAGATGCATGTGCATGCTTAAAACGCGTTTTCGCACAAATCCGTGCGCGGGTGCTAAAAAGAGCAGCATCGGCATGCTTAGCACGTCGTTTGGTAGAAATCCACGTGCGCGTTCTGCCAAAAGCACCATTTGCATGCACATCTTGTGGTTTTGCAGAAAACTTCATCCGCGTCTACCAAAAGATGCATGTGCATACTTAAAACGCGTTTTCGCACAAATCCGTGCGCGGGTGCTAAAAAGAGCAGCATCGGCATGCTTAGCACGTCGTTTGGTAGAAATCCACGTGCGCGTTCTGCCAAAAGCACCATTTGCATGCACATCTTGTGGTTTTGGAGAAAACTTCATCCGCGTCTACCAAAAGATGCATGTGCATGCTTAAAACGCGTTTTCGCACAAATCCGTGCGCGGGTGCTAAAAAGAGCAGCATCGGCATGCTTAGCACGTCCTTTGGTAGAAATCCACGTGCGCGTTCTGCCAAAAGCACCATTTGCATGCACATCTTGTGGTTTTGCAGAAAACTTCATCCGCGTCTACCAAAAGATGCATGTGCATGCTTAAAACGCGTTTTCGCACAAATCCGTGCGCGGGTGCTAAAAAGAGCAGCATCGGCATGCTTAGCACGTCGTTTGGTAAAAATCCACGTGCGCGTTCTGCCAAAAGCACCATTTGCATGCACATCTTCTGGTTTTGCAGAAAACTTCATCCGCGTCTACCAACAGATGCATGTGCATGCTTAAAACGCGTTTTCGCACAAATCCGTGCGCGGGTGCTAAAAAGAGCAGCATCGGCATGCTTAGCACGTCGTTTGGTAGAAATCCACGTGCGCGTTCTGCCAAAATCACCATTTGCATGCACATCTTGTGGTTTTGCAGAAAACTTCATCCGCGTCTACCAAAAGATGCATGTGCATGCTTAAAACGCGTTTTCGCACAAATCCGCGCGCGGGTGCTAAAAAGAGCAGCATCGGCATGCTTAGCACGTCGTTTGGTAGAAATCCACGTGCGCGTTCTGCCAAAAGCACCATTTGCATGCACATCTTGTGGTTTTGCAGAAAACTTCATCCGCGTCTACCAAAAGATGCATGTGCATGCTTAAAACGCGTTTTCGCACAAATCCGTGCGCGGGTGCTAAAAAGAGCAGCATCGGCATGCTTAGCACGTCGTTTGGTAGGAATCCACGTGCGCGTTCTGCCAAAAGCACCATTTGCATGCACATCTTGTGGTTTTGCAGAAAACTTCATCCGCGTCTACCAAAAGATGCATGTGCATGCTTAAAACGCGTTTTCGCACAAATGCGTGCGCGGGTGCTAAAAAGAGCAGCATCGGCATGCTTAGCACGTCGTTTGGTAGAAATCCACGTGCGCGTTCTGCCAAAAGCACCATTTGCATGCACATCTTGTGGTTTTGCAGAAAACTTCATCCGCGTCTACCAAAAGATGTATGTGCATGCTTAAAACGCGTTTTCGCACAAATCCGTGCGCGTTTGCTAAAAAGAGCAGCATCGGCATGCTTAGCACGTCGTTTGGTAGAAATCCACGTGCGCGTTCTGCAAAAAGCACCATTTGCCTGCACATCTTGTGGTTTTGCAGAAAACTTCATCCGCGTCTACCAAAAGATGCATGTGCATGCTTAAAACGCGTTTTCGCACAAATGCGTGCGCGGGTGCTAAAAAGAGCAGCATCGGCATGCTTAGAACGTCGTTTGGTAGAAATCCACGTGCGCGTTCTGCCAAAAGCACCATTTGCATGCACATCTTGTGGTTTTGCAGAAAACTTCATCCGCGTCTACCAAAAGATGCATGTGCATGCTTAAAACTCGTTTTCGCAGAAATCCGTGCGCGGGTGCTAAAAAGAGCAGCATCGGCATGCTTAGCACGTCGTTTGGTAGAAATCCACGTGCGCGTTCTGCCAAAAGCACCATTTGCATGCACATCTTGTGGTTTTGCAGAAAACTTCATCCGAGTCTACCAAAAGATGCATGTGCATGCTTAAAACGCGTTTTCGCACAAATGCGTGCGGGGGTGCTAAAAAGAGCAGCATCGGCATGCTTAGCACGTCGTTTGGTAGAAATCCACGTGCGCGTTCTGCCAAAAGCACCATTTGCATGCACATCTTGTGGTTTTGCAGAAAACTTCATCCGCGTCTACCAAAAGATGCATGTGCATACTTAAAACGCGTTTTCGCACAAATCCGTGCGCGGGTGCTAAAAAGAGCAGCATCGGCATGCTTAGCACGTCGTTTGGTAGAAATCCACGTGCGCGTTCTGCCAAAAGCACCATTTGCATGCACATCTTGTGGTTTTGCAGAAAACTTCATCCGCGTCTACCAAAAGATGCATGTGCATGCTTAAAACGCGTTTTCGCACAAATCCGTGCGCGGGTGCTAAAAAGAGCAGCATCGGCATGCTTAGCACGTCGTTTGGTAGAAATCCACGTGCGCGTTCTGCCAAAAGCACCATTTGCATGCACATCTTGTGGTTTTGCAGAAAACTTCATCCGCGTCTACCAAAAGATGCATGTGCATGCTTAAAACGTGTTTTCGAACAAATCCGTGCGCGGGTGCTAAAAAGAGCAGCATCGGCATGCTTAGCACGTCGTTTGGTGGAAATCCACGTGCGCGTTCTGCCAAAAGCACCATTTGCATGCACATCTTGTGGTTTTGCAGAAAACTTCATCCGCGTCTACCAAAAGATGCATGTGCATGCTTAAAACGCGTTTTCGCACAAATCCGTGCGCGGGTGCTAAAAAGAGCAGCATCGGCATGCTTAGCACGTCGTTTGGTAGAAATCCACGTGCGCGTTCTGCCAAAAGCACCATGCACATCTTGTGGTTTTGCAGAAAACTTCATCCGCGTCTACCAAAAGATGCATGTGCATGCTTAAAACGCGTTTTCGCACAAATGCGTGCGCGGGTGCTAAAAAGAGCAGCATCGGCATGCTTAGCACGTCGTTTGGTAGAAATCCACGTGCGCGTTCTGCCAAAAGCACCATTTGCATGCACATCTTCTGGTTTTGCAGAAAACTTCATCCGCGTCTACCAACAGATGCATGTGCATGCTTAAAACGCGTTTTCGCACAAATCCGTGCGCGGGTGCTAAAAAGAGCAGCATCGGCATGCTTAGCACGTCGTTTGGTAGAAATCCACGTGCGCGTTCTGCCAAAAGCACCATTTGCATGCACATCTTGTGGTTTTGCAGAAAACTTCATCCGCGTCTACCAAAAGATGCATGTGCATGCTTAAAACGCGTTTTCGCACAAATCCGTGCGCGGGTGCTAAAAAGAGCAGCATCGGCATGCTTAGCACGTCGTTTGGTAGAAATCCACGTGCGCGTTCTGCCAAAAGCATCATTTGCATGCACATCTTGTGGTTTTGCAGAAAACTTCATCCGCGTCTACCAAAAGATGCATGTGCATGCTTAAAACGCGTTTTCGCACAAATCCGCGCGCGGGTGCTAAAAAGAGCAGCATCGGCATGCTTAGCACGTCGTTTGGTAGAAATCCACGTGCGCGTTCTGCCAAAAGCACCATTTGCATGCACATCTTGTGGTTTTGCAGAAAACTTCATCCGCGTCTACCAAAAGATGCATGTGCATGCTTAAAACGCGTTTTCGCACAAATCCGTGCGCGGGTGCTAAAAAGAGCAGCATCGGCATGCTTAGCACGTCGTTTGGTAGAAATCCACGTGCGCGTTCTGCCAAAAGCACCATTTGCATGCACATCTTGTGGTTTTGCAGAAAACTTCATCCGCGTCTACCAAAAGATGCATGTGCATGCTTAAAACGTGTTTTCGAACAAATCCGTGCGCGGGTGCTAAAAAGAGCAGCATCGGCATGCTTAGCACGTCGTTTGGTGGAAATCCACGTGCGCGTTCTGCCAAAATCACCATTTGCATGCACATCTTGTGGTTTTGCAGAAAACTTCATCCGCGTCTACCAAAAGATGCATGTGCATGCTTAAAACGCGTTTTCGCACAAATCCGCGCGCGGGTGCTAAAAAGAGCAGCATCGGCATGCTTAGCACGTCGTTTGGTAGAAATCCACGTGCGCGTTCTGCCAAAAGCACCATTTGCATGCACATCTTGTGGTTTTGCAGAAAACTTCATCCGCGTCTACCAAAAGATGCATGTGCATGCTTAAAACGCGTTTTCGCACAAATCCGTGCGCGGGTGCTAAAAAGAGCAGCATCGGCATGCTTAGCACGTCGTTTGGTAGGAATCCACGTGCGCGTTCTGCCAAAAGCACCATTTGCATGCACATCTTGTGGTTTTGCAGAAAACTTCATCCGCGTCTACCAAAAGATGCATGTGCATGCTTAAAACGCGTTTTCGCACAAATGCGTGCGCGGGTGCTAAAAAGAGCAGCATCGGCATGCTTAGCACGTCGTTTGGTAGAAATCCACGTGCGCGTTCTGCCAAAAGCACCATTTGCATGCACATCTTGTGGTTTTGCAGAAAACTTCATCCGCGTCTACCAAAAGATGTATGTGCATGCTTAAAACGCGTTTTCGCACAAATCCGTGCGCGGGTGCTAAAAAGAGCAGCATCGGCATGCTTAGCACGTCGTTTGGTAGAAATCCACGTGCGCGTTCTGCCAAAAGCACCATTTGCATGCACATCTTGTGGTTTTGCAGAAAACTTCATCCGCGTCTACCAAAAGATGCATGTGCATGCTTAAAACGCGTTTTCGCACAAATGCGTGCGCGGGTGCTAAAAAGAGCAGCATCGGCATGCTTAGAACGTCGTTTGGTAGAAATCCACGTGCGCGTTCTGCCAAAAGCACCATTTGCATGCACATCTTGTGGTTTTGCAGAAAACTTCATCCGCGTCTACCAAAAGATGCATGTGCATGCTTAAAACGCGTTTTCGCACAAATGCGTGCGCGGGTGCTAAAAAGAGCAGCATCGGCATGCTTAGCACGTCGTTTGGTAGAAATCCACGTGCGCGTTCTGCCAAAAGCACCATTTGCATGCACATCTTCTGGTTTTGCAGAAAACTTCATCCGCGTCTACCAACAGATGCATGTGCATGCTTAAAACGCGTTTTCGCACAAATCCGTGCGCGGGTGCTAAAAAGAGCAGCATCGGCATGCTTAGCACGTCGTTTGGTAGAAATCCACGTGCGCGTTCTGCCAAAAGCACCATTTGCATGCACATCTTGTGGTTTTGCAGAAAACTTCATCCGCGTCTACCAAAAGATGCATGTGCATGCTTAAAACGCGTTTTCGCACAAATCCGTGCGCGGGTGCTAAAAAGAGCAGCATCGGCATGCTTAGCACGTCGTTTGGTAGAAATCCACGTGCGCGTTCTGCCAAAAGCATCATTTGCATGCACATCTTGTGGTTTTGCAGAAAACTTCATCCGCGTCTACCAAAAGATGCATGTGCATGCTTAAAACGCGTTTTCGCACAAATCCGCGCGCGGGTGCTAAAAAGAGCAGCATCGGCATGCTTAGCACGTCGTTTGGTAGAAATCCACGTGCGCGTTCTGCCAAAAGCACCATTTGCATGCACATCTTGTGGTTTTGCAGAAAACTTCATCCGCGTCTACCAAAAGATGCATGTGCATGCTTAAAACGCGTTTTCGCACAAATCCGTGCGCGGGTGCTAAAAAGAGCAGCATCGGCATGCTTAGCACGTCGTTTGGTAGAAATCCACGTGCGCGTTCTGCCAAAAGCACCATTTGCATGCACATCTTGTGGTTTTGCAGAAAACTTCATCCGCGTCTACCAAAAGATGCATGTGCATGCTTAAAACGTGTTTTCGAACAAATCCGTGCGCGGGTGCTAAAAAGAGCAGCATCGGCATGCTTAGCACGTCGTTTGGTGGAAATCCACGTGCGCGTTCTGCCAAAATCACCATTTGCATGCACATCTTGTGGTTTTGCAGAAAACTTCATCCGCGTCTACCAAAAGATGCATGTGCATGCTTAAAACGCGTTTTCGCACAAATCCGCGCGCGGGTGCTAAAAAGAGCAGCATCGGCATGCTTAGCACGTCGTTTGGTAGAAATCCACGTGCGCGTTCTGCCAAAAGCACCATTTGCATGCACATCTTGTGGTTTTGCAGAAAACTTCATCCGCGTCTACCAAAAGATGCATGTGCATGCTTAAAACGCGTTTTCGCACAAATCCGTGCGCGGGTGCTAAAAAGAGCAGCATCGGCATGCTTAGCACGTCGTTTGGTAGGAATCCACGTGCGCGTTCTGCCAAAAGCACCATTTGCATGCACATCTTGTGGTTTTGCAGAAAAACTTCATCCGCGTCTACCAAAAGATGCATGTGCATGCTTAAAACGCGTTTTCGCACAAATGCGTGCGCGGGTGCTAAAAAGAGCAGCATCGGCATGCTTAGCACGTCGTTTGGTAGAAATCCACGTGCGCGTTCTGCCAAAAGCACCATTTGCATGCACATCTTGTGGTTTTGCAGAAAACTTCATCCGCGTCTACCAAAAGATGTATGTGCATGCTTAAAACGCGTTTTCGCACAAATCCGTGCGCGGGTGCTAAAAAGAGCAGCATCGGCATGCTTAGCACGTCGTTTGGTAGAAATCCACGTGCGCGTTCTGCAAAAAGCACCATTTGCCTGCACATCTTGTGGTTTTGCAGAAAACTTCATCCGCGTCTACCAAAAGATGCATGTGCATGCTTAAAACGCGTTTTCGCACAAATGCGTGCGCGGGTGCTAAAAAGAGCAGCATCGGCATGCTTAGAACGTCGTTTGGTAGAAATCCACGTGCGCGTTCTGCCAAAAGCACCATTTGCATGCACATCTTGTGGTTTTGCAGAAAACTTCATCCGCGTCTACCAAAAGATGCATGTGCATGCTTAAAACGCGTTTTCGCACAAATCCGTGCGCGGGTGCTAAAAAGAGCAGCATCGGCATGCTTAGCACGTCGTTTGGTAGGAATCCACGTGCGCGTTCTGCCAAAAGCACCATTTGCATGCACATCTTGTGGTTTTGCAGAAAACTTCATCCGCGTCTACCAAAAGATGCATGTGCATGCTTAAAACGCGTTTTCGCACAAATGCGTGCGCGGGTGCTAAAAAGAGCAGCATCGGCATGCTTAGCACGTCGTTTGGTAGAAATCCACGTGCGCGTTCTGCCAAAAGCACCATTTGCATGCACATCTTGTGGTTTTGCAGAAAACTTCATCCGCGTCTACCAAAAGATGTATGTGCATGCTTAAAACGCGTTTTCGCACAAATCCGTGCGCGGGTGCTAAAAAGAGCAGCATCGGCATGCTTAGCACGTCGTTTGGTAGAAATCCACGTGCGCGTTCTGCAAAAAGCACCATTTGCCTGCACATCTTGTGGTTTTGCAGAAAACTTCATCCGCGTCTACCAAAAGATGCATGTGCATGCTTAAAACGCGTTTTCGCACAAATGCGTGCGCGGGTGCTAAAAAGAGCAGCATCGGCATGCTTAGAACGTCGTTTGGTAGAAATCCACGTGCGCGTTCTGCCAAAAGCACCATTTGCATGCACATCTTGTGGTTTTGCAGAAAACTTCATCCGCGTCTACCAAAAGATGCATGTGCATGCTTAAAACTCGTTTTCGCAGAAATCCGTGCGCGGGTGCTAAAAAGAGCAGCATCGGCATGCTTAGCACGTCGTTTGGTAGAAATCCACGTGCGCGTTCTGCCAAAAGCACCATTTGCATGCACATCTTGTGGTTTTGCAGAAAACTTCATCCGAGTCTACCAAAAGATGCATGTGCATGCTTAAAACGCGTTTTCGCACAAATGCGTGCGGGGGTGCTAAAAAGAGCAGCATCGGCATGCTTAGCACGTCGTTTGGTAGAAATCCACGTGCGCGTTCTGCCAAAAGCACCATTTGCATGCACATCTTGTGGTTTTGCAGAAAACTTCATCCGCGTCTACCAAAAGATGCATGTGCATACTTAAAACGCGTTTTCGCACAAATCCGTGCGCGGGTGCTAAAAAGAGCAGCATCGGCATGCTTAGCACGTCGTTTGGTAGAAATCCACGTGCGCGTTCTGCCAAAAGCACCATTTGCATGCACATCTTGTGGTTTTGCAGAAAACTTCATCCGCGTCTACCAAAAGATGCATGTGCATGCTTAAAACGCGTTTTCGCACAAATCCGTGCGCGGGTGCTAAAAAGAGCAGCATCGGCATGCTTAGCACGTCGTTTGGTAGAAATCCACGTGCGCGTTCTGCCAAAAGCACCATTTGCATGCACATCTTGTGGTTTTGCAGAAAACTTCATCCGCGTCTACCAAAAGATGCATGTGCATGCTTAAAACGTGTTTTCGAACAAATCCGTGCGCGGGTGCTAAAAAGAGCAGCATCGGCATGCTTAGCACGTCGTTTGGTGGAAATCCACGTGCGCGTTCTGCCAAAAGCACCATTTGCATGCACATCTTGTGGTTTTGCAGAAAACTTCATCCGCGTCTACCAAAAGATGCATGTGCATGCTTAAAACGCGTTTTCGCACAAATCCGCGCGCGGGTGCTAAAAAGAGCAGCATCGGCATGCTTAGCACGTCGTTTGGTAGAAATCCACGTGCGCGTTCTGCCAAAAGCACCATTTGCATGCACATCTTGTGGTTTTGCAGAAAACTTCATCCGCGTCTACCAAAAGATGCATGTGCATGCTTAAAACGCGTTTTCGCACAAATCCGTGCGCGGGTGCTAAAAAGAGCAGCATCGGCATGCTTAGCACGTCGTTTGGTAGAAATCCACGTGCGCGTTCTGCCAAAAGCACCATGCACATCTTGTGGTTTTGCAGAAAACTTCATCCGCGTCTACCAAAAGATGCATGTGCATGCTTAAAACGCGTTTTCGCACAAATGCGTGCGCGGGTGCTAAAAAGAGCAGCATCGGCATGCTTAGCACGTCGTTTGGTAGAAATCCACGTGCGCGTTCTGCCAAAAGCACCATTTGCATGCACATCTTGTGGTTTTGCAGAAAACTTCATCCGCGTCTACCAAAAGATGTATGTGCATGCTTAAAACGCGTTTTCGCACAAATCCGTGCGCGGGTGCTAAAAAGAGCAGCATCGGCATGCTTAGCACGTCGTTTGGTAGAAATCCACGTGCGCGTTCTGCAAAAAGCACCATTTGCCTGCACATCTTGTGGTTTTGCAGAAAACTTCATCCGCGTCTACCAAAAGATGCATGTGCATGCTTAAAACGCGTTTTCGCACAAATGCGTGCGCGGGTGCTAAAAAGAGCAGCATCGGCATGCTTAGCACGTCGTTTGGTAGAAATCCACGTGCGCGTTCTGCCAAAAGCACCATTTGCATGCACATCTTGTGGTTTTGCAGAAAACTTCATCCGCGTCTACCAAAAGATGCATGTGCATGCTTAAAACTCGTTTTCGCAGAAATCCGTGCGCGGGTGCTGAAAAGAGCAGCATCGGCATGCTTAGCACGTCGTTTGGTAGAAATCCACGTGCGCGTTCTGCCAAAAGCACCATTTGCATGCACATCTTGTGGTTTTGCAGAAAACTTCATCCGAGTCTACCAAAAGATGCATGTGCATGCTTAAAACGCGTTTTCGCACAAATGCGTGCGGGGGTGCTAAAAAGAGCAGCATCGGCATGCTTAGCACGTCGTTTGGTAGAAATCCACGTGCGCGTTCTGCCAAAAGCACCATTTGCATGCACATCTTGTGGTTTTGCAGAAAACTTCATCCGCGTCTACCAAAAGATGCATGTGCATACTTAAAACGCGTTTTCGCACAAATCCGTGCGCGGGTGCTAAAAAGAGCAGCATCGGCATGCTTAGCACGTCGTTTGGTAGAAATCCACGTGCGCGTTCTGCCAAAAGCACCATTTGCATGCACATCTTGTGGTTTTGGAGAAAACTTCATCCGCGTCTACCAAAAGATGCATGTGCATGCTTAAAACGCGTTTTCGCACAAATCCGTGCGCGGGTGCTAAAAAGAGCAGCATCGGCATGCTTAGCACGTCCTTTGGTAGAAATCCACGTGCGCGTTCTGCCAAAAGCACCATTTGCATGCACATCTTGTGGTTTTGCAGAAAACTTCATCCGCGTCTACCAAAAGATGCATGTGCATGCTTAAAACGCGTTTTCGCACAAATCCGTGCGCGGGTGCTAAAAAGAGCAGCATCGGCATGCTTAGCACGTCGTTTGGTAGAAATCCACGTGCGCGTTCTGCCAAAAGCACCATTTGCATGCACATCTTGTGGTTTTGCAGAAAACTTCATCCGAGTCTACCAAAAGATGCATGTTCATGCTTAAAACGCGTTTTCGCACAAATGCGTGCGGGGGTGCTAAAAAGAGCAGCATCGGCATGCTTAGCACGTCGTTTGGTAGAAATCCACGTGCGCGTTCTGCCAAAAGCACCATTTGCATGCACATCTTGTAGTTTTGCAGAAAACTTCATCCGCGTCTACCAAAAGATGCATGTGCATGCTTAAAACGCGTTTTCGCACAAATCCGTGCGCGGGTGCTAAAAAGAGCAGCATCGGCATGCTTAGCACGTCGTTTGGTAGAAATCCACGTGCGCGTTCTGCCAAAACCACCATTTGCATGCACATCTTGTGGTTTTGCAGAAAACTTCATCCGCGTCTACCAAAAGATGCATGTGCATGCTTAAAACGCGTTTTCGCACAAATCCGTGCGCGGGTGCTAAAAAGAGCAGCATCGGCATGCTTAGCACGTCGTTTGGTAGAAATCCACGTGCGCGTTCTGCCAAAAGCACCATTTGCATGCACATCTTGTGGTTTTGCAGAAAACTTCATCCGCGTCTACCAAAAGATGCATGTGCATACTTAAAACGCGTTTTCGCACAAATCCGTGCGCGGGTGCTAAAAAGAGCAGCATCGGCATGCTTAGCACGTCGTTTGGTAGAAATCCACGTGCGCGTTCTGCCAAAAGCACCATTTGCATGCACATCTTGTGGTTTTGGAGAAAACTTCATCCGCGTCTACCAAAAGATGCATGTGCATGCTTAAAACGCGTTTTCGCACAAATCCGTGCGCGGGTGCTAAAAAGAGCAGCATCGGCATGCTTAGCACGTCCTTTGGTAGAAATCCACGTGCGCGTTCTGCCAAAAGCACCATTTGCATGCACATCTTGTGGTTTTGCAGAAAACTTCATCCGCGTCTACCAAAAGATGCATGTGCATGCTTAAAACGCGTTTTCGCACAAATCCGTGCGCGGGTGCTAAAAAGAGCAGCATCGGTATGCTTAGCACGTCGTTTGGTAAAAATCCACGTGCGCGTTCTGCCAAAAGCACCATTTGCATGCACATCTTCTGGTTTTGCAGAAAACTTCATCCGCGTCTACCAACAGATGCATGTGCATGCTTAAAACGCGTTTTCGCACAAATCCGTGCGCGGGTGCTAAAAAGAGCAGCATCGGCATGCTTAGCACGCCGTTTGGTAGAAATCCACGTGCGCGTTCTGCCAAAAGCACCATTTGCATGCACATCTTGTGGTTTTGCAGAAAACTTCATCCGCGTCTACCAAAAGATGCATGTGCATGCTTAAAACGCGTTTTCGCACAAATCCGTGCGCGGGTGCTAAAAAGAGCAGCATCGGCATGCTTAGCACGTCGTTTGGTAGAAATCCACGTGCGCGTTCTGCCAAAAGCACCATTTGCATGCACATCTTGTGGTTTTGCAGAAAACTTCATCCGCGTCTACCAAAAGATGCATGTGCATGCTTAAAACGCGTTTTCGCACAAATCCGTGCGCGGGTGCTAAAAAGAGCAGCATCGGCATGCTTAGCACGTCGTTTGGTAGAAATCCACGTGCGCGTTCTGCCAAAAGCACCATTTGCATGCACATCTTGTGGTTTTACAGAAAACTTCATCCGCGTCTACCAAAAGATGCATGTGCATGCTTAAAACGCGTTTTCGAACAAATCCGTGCGCGGGTGCTAAAAAGAGCAGCATCGGCATGCTTAGCACGTCGTTTGGTGGAAATCCACGTGCGCGTTCTGCCAAAAGCACCATTTGCATGCACATCTTGTGGTTTTGCAGAAAACTTCATCCGCGTCTACCAAAAGATGCATGTGCATGCTTAAAACGCGTTTTCGCACAAATCCGCGCGCGGGTGCTAAAAAGAGCAGCATCGGCATGCTTAGCACGTCGTTTGGTAGAAATCCACGTGCGCGTTCTGCCAAAAGCACCATTTGCATGCACATCTTGTGGTTTTGCAGAAAACTTCATCCGCGTCTACCAAAAGATGCATGTGCATGCTTAAAACGCGTTTTCGCACAAATCCGTGCGCGGGTGCTAAAAAGAGCAGCATCGGCATGCTTAGCACGTCGTTTGGTAGAAATCCACGTGCGCGTTCTGCGAAAAGCACCATTTGCATGCACATCTTGTGGTTTTGCAGAAAACTTCATCCGCGTCTACCAAAAGATGCATGTGCATGCTTAAAACGCGTTTTCGCACAAATGCGTGCGCGGGTGCCAAAAAGAGCAGCATCGGCATGCTTAGCACGTCGTTTGGTAGAAATCCACGTGCGCGTTCTGCCAAAAGCACCATTTGCATGCACATCTTGTGGTTTTGCAGAAAACTTCATCCGCGTCTACCAAAAGATGTATGTGCATGCTTAAAACGCGTTTTCGCACAAATCCGTGCGCGGGTGCTAAAAAGAGCAGCATCGGCATGCTTAGCACGTCGTTTGGTAGAAATCCACGTGCGCGTTCTGCAAAAAGCACCATTTGCCTGCACATCTTGTGGTTTTGCAGAAAACTTCATCCGCGTCTACCAAAAGATGCATGTGCATGCTTAAAACGCGTTTTCGCACAAATGCGTGCGCGGGTGCTAAAAAGAGCAGCATCGGCATGCTTAGCACGTCGTTTGGTAGAAATCCACGTGCGCGTTCTGCCAAAAGCACCATTTGCATGCACATCTTGTGGTTTTGCAGAAAACTTCATCCGAGTCTACCAAAAGATGCATGTGCATGCTTAAAACGCGTTTTCGCACAAATGCGTGCGGGGGTGCTAAAAAGAGCAGCATCGGCATGCTTAGCACGTCGTTTGGTAGAAATCCACGTGCGCGTTCTGCCAAAAGCACCATTTGCATGCACATCTTGTAGTTTTGCAGAAAACTTCATCCGCGTCTACCAAAAGATGCATGTGCATGCTTAAAACGCGTTTTCGCACAAATCCGTGCGCGGGTGCTAAAAAGAGCAGCATCGGCATGCTTAGCACGTCGTTTGGTAGAAATCCACGTGCGCGTTCTGCCAAAACCACCATTTGCATGCACATCTTGTGGTTTTGCAGAAAACTTCATCCGCGTCTACCAAAAGATGCATGTGCATGCTTAAAACGCGTTTTCGCACAAATCCGTGCGCGGGTGCTAAAAAGAGCAGCATCGGCATGCTTAGCACGTCGTTTGGTAGAAATCCACGTGCGCGTTCTGCCAAAAGCACCATTTGCATGCACATCTTGTGGTTTTGCAGAAAACTTCATCCGCGTCTACCAAAAGATGCATGTGCATACTTAAAACGCGTTTTCGCACAAATCCGTGCGCGGGTGCTAAAAAGAGCAGCATCGGCATGCTTAGCACGTCGTTTGGTAGAAATCCACGTGCGCGTTCTGCCAAAAGCACCATTTGCATGCACATCTTGTGGTTTTGGAGAAAACTTCATCCGCGTGTACCAAAAGATGCGTGTGCATGCTTAAAACGCGTTTTCGCACAAATCCGTGCGCGGGTGCTAAAAAGAGCAGCATCGGCATGCTTAGCACGTCCTTTGGTAGAAATCCACGTGCGCGTTCTGCCAAAAGCACCATTTGCATGCACATCTTGTGGTTTTGCAGAAAACTTCATCCGCGTCTACCAAAAGATGCATGTGCATGCTTAAAACGCGTTTTCGCACAAATCCGTGCGCGGGTGCTAAAAAGAGCAGCATCGGCATGCTTAGCACGTCGTTTTGTAAAAATCCACGTGCGCGTTCTGCCAAAAGCACCATTTGCATGCACATCTTCTGGTTTTGCAGAAAACTTCATCCGCGTCTACCAACAGATGCATGTGCATGCTTAAAACGCGTTTTCGCACAAATCCGTGCGCGGGTGCTAAAAAGAGCAGCATCGGCATGCTTAGCACGCCGTTTGGTAGAAATCCACGTGCGCGTTCTGCCAAAAGCACCATTTGCATGCACATCTTGTGGTTTTGCAGAAAACTTCATCCGCGTCTACCAAAATATGCATGTGCATGCTTAAAACGCGTTTTCGCACAAATCCGTGCGCGGGTGCTAAAAAGAGCAGCATCGGCATGCTTAGCACGTCGTCTGGTAGAAATCCACGTGCGCGTTCTGCAAAAAGCACCATTTGCATGCACATCTTGTGGTTTTGCAGAAAACTTCATCCGCGTCTACCAAAAGATGCATGTGCATGCTAAAAACGCGTTTTCGCACAAATGCGTGCGCGGGTGCTAAAAAGAGCAGCATCGGCATGCTTAGCACGTCGTTTGGTAGAAATCCACGTGCGCGTTCTGCCAAAAGCACCATTTGCATGCACATCTTGTGGTTTTGCAGAAAACTTCATCCGCGTCTACCAAAAGATGCATGTGCATGCTTCAAACGCGTTTTCGCACAAATGCGTGCGCGGGTGCTAAAAAGAGCAGCATCGGCATGCTTAGCACGTCGTTTGGTAGAAATCCACGTGCGCGTTCTGCCAAAAGCACCATTTGCATGCACATCTTGTGGTTTTGCAGAAAACTTCATCCGCGTCTACCAAAAGATGCATGTGCATGCTTAAAACGCGTTTTCGCACAAATGCGCGCGCGGGTGCTAAAAAGAGCAGCATCGGCATGCTTAGCACGTCGTTTGGTAGAAATCCACGTGCGCGTTCTGCCAAAAGCACCATTTGCATGCACATCTTGTGGTTTTGCAGAAAACTTCATCCGCGTCTACCAAAAGATGTATGTGCATGCTTAAAACGCGTTTTCGCACAAATCCGTGCGCGGGTGCTAAAAAGAGCAGCATCGGCATGCTTAGCACGTCGTTTGGTAGAAATCCACGTGCGCGTTCTGCAAAAAGCACCATTTGCCTGCACATCTTGTGGTTTTGCAGAAAACTTCATCCGCGTCTACCAAAAGATGCATGTGCATGCTTAAAACGCGTTTTCGCACAAATGCGTGCGCGGGTGCTAAAAAGAGCAGCATCGGCATGCTTAGCACGTCGTTTAGTAGAAATCCACGTGCGCGTTCTGCCAAAAGCACCATTTGCATGCACATCTTGTGGTTTTGCAGAAAACTTCATCCGCGTCTACCAAAAGATGCATGTGCATGCTTAAAACTCGTTTTCGCAGAAATCCGTGCGCGGGTGCTAAAAAGAGCAGCATCGGCCTGCTTAGCACGTCGTTTGGTAGAAATCCACGTGCGCGTTCTGCCAAAAGCACCATTTGCATGCACATCTTGTGGTTTTGCAGAAAACTTCATCCGAGTCTACCAAAAGATGCATGTGCATGCTTAAAACGCGTTTTCGCACAAATGCGTGCGGGGGTGCTAAAAAGAGCAGCATCGGCATGCTTAGCACGTCGTTTGGTAGAAATCCACGTGCGCGTTCTGCCAAAAGCACCATTTGCATGCACATCTTGTAGTTTTGCAGAAAACTTCATCCGCGTCTACCAAAAGATGCATGTGCACGCTTAAAACGCGTTTTCGCACAAATCCGTGCGCGGGTGCTAAAAAGAGCAGCATCGGCATGCTTAGCACGTCGTTTGGTAGAAATCCACGTGCGCGTTCTGCCAAAACCACCATTTGCATGCACATCTTGTGGTTTTGCAGAAAACTTCATCCGCGTCTACCAAAAGATGCATGTGCATGCTTAAAACGCGTTTTCGCACAAATCCGTGCGCGGGTGCTAAAAAGAGCAGCATCGGCATGCTTAGCACGTCGTTTGGTAGAAATCCACGTGCGCGTTCTGCCAAAAGCACCATTTGCATGCACATCTTGTGGTTTTGCAGAAAACTTCATCCGCGTCTACCAAAAGATGCATGTGCATACTTAAAACGCGTTTTCGCACAAATCCGTGCGCGGGTGCTAAAAAGAGCAGCATCGGCATGCTTAGCACGTCGTTTGGTAGAAATCCACGTGCGCGTTCTGCCAAAAGCACCATTTGCATGCACATCTTGTGGTTTTGGAGAAAACTTCATCCGCGTCTACCAAAAGATGCATGTGCATGCTTAAAACGCGTTTTCGCACAAATCCGTGCGCGGGTGCTAAAAAGAGCAGCATCGGCATGCTTAGCACGTCCTTTGGTAGAAATCCACGTGCGCGTTCTGCCAAAAGCACCATTTGCATGCACATCTTGTGGTTTTGTAGAAAACTTCATCCGCGTCTACCAAAAGATGCATGTGCATGCTTAAAACGCGTTTTCGCACAAATCCGTGGGCGGGTGCTAAAAAGAGCAGCATCGGCATGCTTAGCACGTCGTTTGGTAAAAATCCACGTGCGCGTTCTGCCAAAAGCACCATTTGCATGCACATCTTCTGGTTTTGCAGAAAACTTCATCCGCGTCTACCAACAGATGCATGTGCATGCTTAAAACGCGTTTTCGCACAAATCCGTGCGCGGGTGCTAAAAAGAGCAGCATCGGCATGCTTAGCACGCCGTTTGGTAGAAATCCACGTGCGCGTTCTGCCAAAAGCACCATTTGCATGCACATCTTGTGGTTTTGCAGAAAACTTCATCCGCGTCTACCAAAATATGCATGTGCATGCTTAAAACGCGTTTTCGCACAAATCCGTGCGCGGGTGCTAAAAAGAGCAGCATCGGCATGCTTAGCACGTCGTCTGGTAGAAATCCACGTGCGCGTTCTGCAAAAAGCACCATTTGCATGCACATCTTGTGGTTTTGCAGAAAACTTCATCCGCGTCTACCAAAAGATGCATGTGCATGCTAAAAACGCGTTTTCGCACAAATGCGTGCGCGGGTGCTAAAAAGAGCAGCATCGGCATGCTTAGCACGTCGTTTGGTAGAAATCCACGTGCGCGTTCTGCCAAAAGCACCATTTGCATGCACATCTTGTGGTTTTGCAGAAAACTTCATCCGCGTCTACCAAAAGATGCATGTGCATGCTTAAAACGCGTTTTCGCACAAATGCGTGCGCGGGTGCTAAAAAGAGCAGCATCGGCATGCTTAGCACGTCGTTTGGTAGAAATCCACGTGCGCGTTCTGCCAAAAGCACCATTTGCATGCACATCTTGTGGTTTTGCAGAAAACTTCATCCGCGTCTACCAAAAGATGCATGTGCATGCTTAAAACGCGTTTTGCACAAATCCGTGCGCGGGTGCTAAAAAGAGCAGCATCGGCATGCTTAGCACGTCGTTTGGTAGAAATCCACGTGCGCGTTCTGCCAAAAGCACCATTTGCATGCACATCTTGTGGTTTTGCAGAAAACTTCATCCGCGTCTACCAAAAGATGCATGTGCATGCTTAAAACGCGTTTTCGCACAAATGCGTGCGCGGGTGCTAAAAAGAGCAGCATCGGCATGCTTAGCACGTCGTTTGGTAGAAATCCACGTGCGCGTTCTGCCAAAAGCACCATTTGCATGCACATATTGTGGTTTTGCAGAAAACTTCATCCGCGTCTACCAAAAGATGCATGTGCATGCTTAAAACGCGTTTTCGCACAAATCCGTGCGCGGGTGCTAAAAAGAGCAGCATCGGCATGCTTAGCACGTCCTTTGGTAGAAATCCACGTGCGCGTTCTGCCAAAAGCACCATTTGCATGCACATCTTGTGGTTTTGCAGAAAACTTCATCCGCGTCTACCAAAAGATGCATGTGCATGCTTAAAACGCGTTTTCGCACAAATCCGTGCGCGGGTGCTAAAAAGAGCAGCATCGGCATGCTTAGCACGTCGTTTGGTAAAAATCCACGTGCGCGTTCTGCCAAAAGCACCATTTGCATGCACATCTTCTGGTTTTGCAGAAAACTTCATCCGCGTCTACCAACAGATGCATGTGCATGCTTAAAACGCGTTTTCGCACAAATCCGTGCGCGGGTGCTAAAAAGAGCAGCATCGGCATGCTTAGCACGCCGTTTGGTAGAAATCCACGTGCGCGTTCTGCCAAAAGCACCATTTGCATGCACATCTTGTGGTTTTGCAGAAAACTTCATCCGCGTCTACCAAAATATGCATGTGCATGCTTAAAACGCGTTTTCGCACAAATCCGTGCGCGGGTGCTAAAAAGAGCAGCATCGGCATGCTTAGCACGTCGTTTGGTAGAAATCCACGTGCGCGTTCTGCCAAAACCACCATTTGCATGCACCACTTGTGGTTTTGCAGAAAACTTCATCCGCGTCTACCAAAAGATGCATGTGCATGCTTAAAACGCGTTTTCGCACAAATCCGTGCGCGGGTGCTAAAAAGAGCAGCATCGGCATGCTTAGCACGTCGTTTGGTAGAAATCTACGTGCGCGTTCTGCCAAAAGCACCATTTGCATGCACATCTTGTGGTTTTGCAGAAAACTTCATCCGCGTCTACCAAAAGATGCATGTGCATACTTAAAACGCGTTTTCGCACAAATCCGTGCGCGGGTGCTAAAAAGAGCAGCATCGGCATGCTTAGCACGTCGTTTGGTAGAAATCCACGTGCGCGTTCTGCCAAAAGCACCATTTGCATGCACATATTGTGGTTTTGGAGAAAACTTCATCCGCGTCTACCAAAAGATGCATGTGCATGCTTAAAACGCGTTTTCGCACAAATCCGTGCGCGGGTGCTAAAAAGAGCAGCATCGGCATGCTTAGCACGTCGTTTGGTAGAAATCCACGTGCGCGTTCTGCCAAAAGCACCATTTGCATGCACATCTTGTGGTTTTGCAGAAAACTTCATCCGCGTCTACCAAAAGATGCATGTGCATGCTTAAAACGCGTTTTCGCACAAATCCGTGCGCGGGTGCTAAAAAGAGCAGCATCGGCATGCTTAGCACGTCGTTTGGTAGAAATCCACGTGCGCGTTCTGCCAAAAGCACCATTTGCACGCACATCTTGTGGTTTTGCAGAAAACTTCATCCGCGTCTACCAAAAGATGCATGTGCATGCTTAAAACGCATTTTCGCACAAATGCGTGCGCGGGTGCTAAAAAGAGCAGCATCGGCATGCTTAGCACGTCGTTTGGTAGAAATCCACGTGCGCGTTCTGCCAAAAGCACCATTTGCATGCACATATTGTGGTTTTGCAGAAAACTTCATCCGCGTCTACCAAAAGATGCATGTGCATGCTTAAAACGCGTTTTCGCACAAATCCGTGCGCGGGTGCTAGAAAGAGCAGCATCGGCATGCTTAGCACGTCCTTTGGTAGAAATCCACGTGCGCGTTCTGCCAAAAGCACCATTTGCATGCACATCTTGTGGTTTTGCAGAAAACTTCATCCGCGTCTACCAAAAGATGCATGTGCATGCTTAAAACGCGTTTTCGCACAAATCCGTGCGCGGGTGCTAAAAAGAGCAGCATCGGCATGCTTAGCACGTCGTTTGGTAAAAATCCACGTGCGCGTTCTGCCAAAAGCACCATTTGCATGCACATCTTCTGGTTTTGCAGAAAACTTCATCCGCGTCTACCAACAGATACATGTGCATGCTTAAAACGCGTTTTCGCACAAATCCGTGCGCGGGTGCTAAAAAGAGCAGCATCGGCATGCTTAGCACGCCGTTTGGTAGAAATCCACGTGCGCGTTCTGCCAAAAGCACCATTTGCATGCACATCTTGTGGTTTTGCAGAAAACTTCATCCGCGTCTACCAAAATAGGCATGTGCATGCTTAAAACGCGTTTTCGCACAAATCCGTGCGCGGGTGCTAAAAAGAGCAGCATCGGCATGCTTAGCACGTCGTCTGGTAGAAATCCACGTGCGCGTTCTACAAAAAGCACCATTTGCATGCACATCTTGTGGTTTTGCAGAAAACTTCATCCGCGTCTACCAAAAGATGCATGTGCATGCTAAAAACGCGTTTTCGCACAAATGCGTGCGCGGGTGCTAAAAAGAGCAGCATCGGCATGCTTAGCACGTCGTTTGGTAGAAATCCACGTGCGCGTTCTGCCAAAAGCACCATTTGCATGCACATCTTGTGGTTTTGCAGAAAACTTCATCCGCGTCTACCAAAAGATGCATGTGCATGCTTCAAACGCGTTTTCGCACAAATGCGTGCGCGGGTGCTAAAAAGAGCAGCATCGGCATGCTTAGCACGTCGTTTGGTAGAAATCCACGTGCGCGTTCTGCCAAAAGCACCATTTGCATGCACATCTTGTGGTTTTGCAGAAAACTTCATCCGCGTCTACCAAAAGATGCATGTGCATGCTTAAAACGCGTTTTCGCACAAATGCGTGCGCGGGTGCTAAAAAGAGCAGCATCGGCATGCTTAGCACGTCGTTTGGTAGAAATCCACGTGCGCGTTCTGCCAAAAGCACCATTTGCATGCACATCTTGTGGTTTTGCAGAAAACTTCATCCGCGTCTACCAAAAGATGCATGTGCATGCTTAAAACGCGTTTTGCACAAATCCGTGCGCGGGTGCTAAAAAGAGCAGCATCGGCATGCTTAGCACGTCGTTTGGTAGAAATCCACGTGCGCGTTCTGCCAAAAGCACCATTTGCACGCACATCTTGTGGTTTTGCAGAAAACTTCATCCGCGTCTACCAAAAGATGCATGTGCATGCTTAAAACGCGTTTTCGCACAAATGCGTGCGCGGGTGCTAAAAAGAGCAGCATCGGCATGCTTAGCACGTCGTTTGGTAGAAATCCACGTGCGCGTTCTGCCAAAAGCACCATTTGCATGCACATATTGTGGTTTTGCAGAAAACTTCATCCGCGTCTACGAAAAGATGCATGTGCATGCTTAAAACGCGTTTTTGCACAAATCCGTGCGCGGGTGCTAAAAAGAGCAGCATCGGCATGCTTAGCACGTCGTTTGGTAGAAATCCACGTACGCGTTCTGCCAAAAGCACCATTTGCATGCATATCTTGTGGTTTTGCAGAAAACTTCATCCGCGTCTACCAAAAGATGCATGTGCATGCTTAAAAACGCGTTTTCGCACAAATCCGTGCGCGGGTGCTAAAAAGAGCAGCATCGGCATGCTTAGCACGTCGTTTGGTAGAAATCCACGTGCGCGTTCTGCCAAAAGCACCATTTGCATGCACATCTTGTGGTTTTGCAGAAAACTTCATCCGCGTCTACCAAAAGATGCATGTGCATGCTTAAAACGCGTTTTCGCACAAATCCGTGCGCGGGTGCTAAAAAGAGCAGCATCGGCATGCTTAGCACGTCGTTTGTTAGAAATCCACGCGCGCGTTCTGCCAAAAGCACCATTTGCATGCACATCTTGTGGTTTTGCAGAAAACTTCATCCGCGTCTACCAAAATATGCATGTGCATGGTTAAAACGCGTTTTCGCACGAATGCGTGCGCGGGTGCTAAAAAGAGCAGCATCGGCATGCTTAGCACGTCGTTTGGTAGAAATCCACGTGCGCGTTCTGCCAAAAGCACCATTTGCATGCACATCTTGTGGTTTTGCAGAAAACTTCATCCGCGTCTACCAAAAGATGCATGTGCATGCTTAAAACGCGTTTTCGCACAAATCCGTGCGCGGGTGCTAAAAAGAGCAGCATCGGCATGCTTAGCACGTCGTTTGGTAGAAATCCACGTGCGCGTTCTGCAAAAAGCACCATTTGCATGCACATCTTGTGGTTTTGCAGAAAACTTCATCCGCGTCCACCAAAAGATGCATGTGCATGCTTAAAACGCGTTTTCGCACAAATGCGTGCGCGGGTGCTAAAAAGAGCAGCATCGGCATGCTTAGCACGTCGTTTGGTAGAAATCCACGTGCGCGTTCTGCAAAAAGCACCATTTGCATGCACATCTTGTGGTTTTACAGAAAACTTCATCCGCGTCTACCAAAAGATGCATGTGCATGCTTAAAACGCGTTTTCGCACAAATGCGTGCGCGGGTGCTAAAAAGAGCAGCATCGGCATGCTTAGCACGTCGTTTGGTAGAAATCCACGTGCGCGTTCTGCCAAAAGCACCATTTGCATGCACATCTTGTGGTTTTGCAGAAAACTTCATCCGCGTCTACCAAAAGATGCATGTGCATGCTAAAAACGCGTTTTCGCACAAATGCGTGCGCGGGTCCTAAAAAGAGCAGCATCGGCATGCTTAGCACGTCGTTTTTTAGAAATCCACGTGCGCGTTCTGCCAAAAGCACCATTTGCATGCACATCTTGTGGTTTTGCAGAAAACTTCATCCGCGTCTACCAAAAGACGCATGTGCATGCTTCAAACGCGTTTTCGCACAAATGCGTGCGCGGGTGCTAAAAAGAGCAGCATCGGCATGCTTAGCACGTCGTTTGGTAGAAATCCACGTGCGCGTTCTGCCAAAAGCACCATTTGCATGCACATCTTGTGGTTTTGCAGAAAACTTCATCCGCGTCTACCAAAAGATGCATGTGCATGCTTAAAACGCGTTTTCGCACAAATGCGTGCGCGGGTGCTAAAAAGAGCAGCATCGGCATGCTTAGCACGTCGTTTGGTAGAAATCCACGTGCGCGTTCTGCCAAAAGCACCATTTGCATGCACATCTTGTGGTTTTGTAGAAAACTTCATCCGCGTCTACCAAAAGATGCATGTGCATGCTTAAAACGGGTTTTGCACAAATCCGTGCGCGGGTGCTAAAAAGAGCAGCATCGTCATGCTTAGCACGTCGTTTGGTAGAAATCCACGTGCGCGTTCTGCCAAAAGCACCATTTGCACGCACATCTTGTGGTTTTGCAGAAAACTTCATCCGCGTCTACCAAAAGATGCATGTGCATGCTTAAAACGCGTTTTCGCACAAATGCGTGCGCGGGTGCTAAAAAGAGCAGCATCGGCATGCTTAGCACGTCGTTTGGTAGAAATCCACGTGCGCGTTCTGCCAAAAGCACCATTTGCATGCACATATTGTGGTTTTGCAGAAAACTTCATCCGCGTCTACCAAAAGATGCATGTGCATGCTTAAAACGCGTTTTTGCACAAATCCGTGCGCGCGTGCTAAAAAGAGCAGCATCGGCATGCTTAGCACGTCGTTTGGTAGAAATCCACGTGCGCGTTCTGCCAAAAGCACCATTTGCATGCACATCTTGTGGTTTTGCAGAAAACTTCATCCGCGTCTACCAAAAGATGCATGTGCATGCTTAAAACGCGTTTTCGCACAAATCCGTGCGCGGGTGCTAAAAAGAGCAGCATCGGCATGCTTAGCACGTCGTTTGGTAGAAATCCACGTGCGCGTTCTGCCAAAAGCACCATTTGCATGCACATCTTGTGGTTTTGCAGAAAACTTCATCCGCGTCTACCAAAAGATGCATGTGCATGCTTAAAACGCGTTTTCGCACAAATCCGTGCGCGGGTGCTAAAAAGAGCAGCATCGGCATGCTTAGCACGTCGTTTGGTAGAAATCCACGTGCGCGTTCTGCCAAAAGCACCATTTGCATGCACATCTTGTGGTTTTGCCGAAAACTTCATCCGCGTCTACCAAAATATGCATGTGCATGCTTAAAACGCGTTTTCGCACGAATGCGTGCGCGGGTGCTAAAAAGAGCAGCATCGGCATGCTTAGCACGTCGTTTGGTAGAAATCCGCGTGCGCGTTCTGCCAAAAGCACCATTTGCATGCACATCTTGTGGTTTTGCAGAAAACTTCATCCGCGTCTACCAAAAGATGCATGTGCATGCTTAAAACGCGTTTTCGCACAAATCCGTGCGCGGGTGCTAAAAAGAGCAGCATCGGCATGCTTAGCACGTCGTTTGGTAGAAATCCACGTGCGCGTTCTGCAAAAAGCACCATTTGCATGCACATCTTGTGGTTTTGCAGAAAACTTCATCCGCGTCCACCAAAAGATGCATGTGCATGCTTAAAACGCGTTTTCGCACAAATCCGTGCGCGGGTGCTAAAAAGAGCAGCATCGGCATGCTTAGCGCGTCGTTTGGTAGAAATCCACGTGCGCGTTCTGCAAAAAGCACCATTTGCATGCACATCTTGTGGTTTTGCAGAAAACTTCATCCGCGTCTACCAAAAGATGCATGTGCATGCTTAAAACGCGTTTTCGCACAAATGCGTGCGCGGGTGCTAAAAAGAGCAGCATCGGCATGCTTAGCACGTCGTTTGGTAGAAATCCACGTGCGCGTTCTGCCAAAAGCACCATTTGCATGCACATCTTGTGGTTTTGCAGAAAACTTCATCCGCGTCTACCAAAAGATGCATGTGCATGCTTAAAGCGCGTTTTCGCACAAATCCGTGCGCGGGTGCTAAAAAGAGCAGCATCGGCAAGCTTAGCACGTCGTTTGGTAGAAATCCACGTGCGCGTTCTGCAAAAAGCACCATTTGCATGCACATCTTGTGGTTTTGCAGAAAGCTTCATCCGCGTCTACCAAAAGATGCATGTGCAAGCTTAAAACGCGTTTTCGCACAAATGCGTGCGCGGGTGCTAAAAAGAGCAGCATCGGCATGCTTAGCACGCCGTTTGGTAGAAATCCACGTGCGCGTTCTGCAAAAAGCACCATTTGCATGCACATCTTGTGGTTTTGCAGAAAACTTCATCCGCGTCTACCAAAAGATGCATGTGCATGCTTAAAACGCGTTTTTGCACAAATGCGTGCGCGGGTGCTAAAAAGAGCAGCATCGGCATGCTTAGCACGTCGTTTGGTAGAAATCCACGTGCGCGTTCTGCCAAAAGCACCATTTGCATGCACATCTTGTGGTTTTGCAGAAAACTTCATCCGCGTCTACCAAAAGATGCATGTGCATGCTTAAAACGCGTTTTCGCACAAATGCGTGCGCGGGTGCTAAAAAGAGCAGCATCGGCATGCTTAGCACGTCGTTTGGTAGAAATCCACGTGCGCGTTCTGCCAAAAGCACCATTTGCATGCACATCTTGTGGTTTTGCAGAAAACTTCATCCGCGTCTACCAAAAGATGCATGTGCATGCTTAAAACGCGTTTTCGCACAAATCCGTGCGCGGGTGCTAAAAAGAGCAGCATCGGCATGCTTAGCACGTCGTCTGGTAGAAATCCACGTGCGCGTTCTGCAAAAAGCACCATTTGCATGCACATCTTGTGGTTTTGCAGAAAACTTCATCCGCGTCTACCAAAAGATGCATGTGCATGCTAAAAACGCGTTTTCTCACAAATGCGTGCGCGGGTGCTAAAAAGAGCAGCATCGGCATGCTTAGCACGTCGTTTGGTAGAAATCCACGTACGCGTTCTGCCAAAAGCACCATTTGCATGCACTTTTTGTGGTTTTGCAGAAAACTTCATCCGCGTCTACCAAAAGATGCATGTGCATGCTTAAAACGCGTTTTCGCACAAATCCGTGCGCGGGTGCTAAAAAGAGCAGCATCGGCATGCTTAGCACGTCGTTTGGTAGAAATCCACGTGCGCGTTCTGCCAAAAGCACCATTTGCATGCACATCTTGTGGTTTTGCAGAAAACTTCATCCGCGTCTACCAAAAGATGCATGTGCATGCTTAAAACGCGTTTTCGCACAAATGCGTGCGCGGGTGCTAAAAAGAGCAGCATCGGCATGCTTAGCACGTCGTTTGGTAGAAATCCACGTGCGCGTTCTGCCAAAAGCACCATTTGCATGCACATCTTGTGGTTTTGCAGAAAACTTCATCCGCGTCTACCAAAAGATGCATGTGCATGCTTAAAGCGCGTTTTCGCACAAATCCGTGCGCGGGTGCTAAAAAGAGCAGCATCGGCAAGCTTAGCACGTCGTTTGGTAGAAATCCACGTGCGCGTTCTGCAAAAAGCACCATTTGCATGCACATCTTGTGGTTTTGCAGAAAACTTCATCCGCGTCTACCAAAAGATGCATGTGCATGCTTAAAACGCGTTTTCGCACAAATGCGTGCGCGGGTGCTAAAAAGAGCAGCATCGGCATGCTTAGCACGCCGTTTGGTAGAAATCCACGTGCGCGTTCTGCAAAAAGCACCATTTGCATGCACATCTTGTGGTTTTGCAGAAAACTTCATCCGCGTCTACCAAAAGATGCATGTGCATGCTTAAAACGCGTTTTTGCACAAATGCGTGCGCGGGTGCTAAAAAGAGCAGCATCGGCATGCTTAGCACGTCGTTTGGTAGAAATCCACGTGCGCGTTCTGCCAAAAGCACCATTTGCATGCACATCTTGTGGTTTTGCAGAAAACTTCATCCGCGTCTACCAAAAGATGCATGTGCATGCTTAAAACGCGTTTTCGCACAAATCCGTGCGCGGGTGCTAAAAAGAGCAGCATCGGCATGCTTAGCACGTCGTTTGGTAGAAATCCACGTGCGCGTTCTGCCAAAAGCACCATTTGCATGCACATCTTGTGGTTTTGCAGAAAACTTCATCCGCGTCTACCAAAAGATGCATGTGCATGCTTAAAACGCGTTTTCGCACAAATCCGTGCGCGGGTGCTAAAAAGAGCAGCATCGGCATGCTTAGCACGTCGTTTGGTAGAAATCCACGTGCGCGTTCTGCCAAAAGCACCATTTGCATGCACATCTTCTGGTTTTGTAGAAAACTTCATCCGCGTCTACCAAAAGATGCATGTGCATGCTTAAAACGCGTTTTCGCACAAATCCGTGCGCGGGTGTTAAAAAGAGCAGCATCGGCATGCTTAGCACGTCGTTTGGTAGAAATCCACGTGCGCGTTCTGCCAAAAGCACCATTTGCATGCACATCTTGTGGTTTTGCAGAAAACTTCATCCGCGTCTACCAAAAGATGCATGTGCATGCTTAAAACGCGTTTTCGCACAAATCCGTGCGCGGGTGCTAAAAAGAGCAGCATCGGCATGCTTAGCACGTCGTCTGGTAGAAATCCACGTGCGCGTTCTGCAAAAAGCACCATTTGCATGCACATCTTGTGGTTTTGCAGAAAACTTCATCCGCGTCTACCAAAAGATGCATGTGCATGCTAAAAACGCGTTTTCTCACAAATGCGTGCGCGGGTGCTAAAAAGAGCAGCATCGGCATGCTTAGCACGTCGTTTGGTAGAAATCCACGTACGCGTTCTGCCAAAAGCACCATTTGCATGCACTTTTTGTGGTTTTGCAGAAAACTTCATCCGCGTCTACCAAAAGATGCATGTGCATGCTTAAAACGCGTTTTCGCACAAATCCGTGCGCGGGTGCTAAAAAGAGCAGCATCGGCATGCTTAGCACGTCGTTTGGTAGAAATCCACGTGCGCGTTCTGCCAAAAGCACCATTTGCATGCACATCTTGTGGTTTTGCAGAAAACTTCATCCGCGTCTACCAAAAGATGCATGTGCATGCTTAAAACGCGTTTTCGCACAAATGCGTGCGCGGGTGCTAAAAAGAGCAGCATCGGCATGCTTAGCACGTCGTTTGGTAGAAATCCACGTGCGCGTTCTGCCAAAAGCACCATTTGCATGCACATCTTGTGGTTTTGCAGAAAACTTCATCGGCGTCTACCAAAAGATGCATGTGCATGCTTAAAACGCGTTTTCGCACAAATCCGTGCGCGGGTGCTAAAAAGAGCAGCATCGGCATGCTTAGCACGTCGTCTGGTAGAAATCCACGTGCGCGTTCTGCAAAAAGCACCATTTGCATGCACATCTTGTGGTTTTGCAGAAAACTTCATCCGCGTCTACCAAAAGATGCATGTGCATGCTAAAAACGCGTTTTCTCACAAATGCGTGCGCGGGTGCTAAAAAGAGCAGCATCGGCATGCTTAGCACGTCGTTTGGTAGAAATCCACGTACGCGTTCTGCCAAAAGCACCATTTGCATGCACTTTTTGTGGTTTTGCAGAAAACTTCATCCGCGTCTACCAAAAGATGCATGTGCATGCTTAAAACGCGTTTTCGCACAAATCCGTGCGCGGGTGCTAAAAAGAGCAGCATCGGCATGCTTAGCACGTCGTTTGGTAGAAATCCACGTGCGCGTTCTGCCAAAAGCACCATTTGCATGCACATCTTGTGGTTTTGCAGAAAACTTCATCCGCGTCTACCAAAAGATGCATGTGCATGCTTAAAACGCGTTTTCGCACAAATGCGTGCGCGGGTGCTAAAAAGAGCAGCATCGGCATGCTTAGCACGTCGTTTGGTAGAAATCCACGTGCGCGTTCTGCCAAAAGCACCATTTGCATGCACATCTTGTGGTTTTGCAGAAAACTTCATCCGCGTCTACCAAAAGATGCATGTGCATGCTTAAAGCGCGTTTTCGCACAAATCCGTGCGCGGGTGCTAAAAAGAGCAGCATCGGCAAGCTTAGCACGTCGTTTGGTAGAAATCCACGTGCGCGTTCTGCAAAAAGCACCATTTGCATGCACATCTTGTGGTTTTGCAGAAAACTTCATCCGCGTCTACCAAAAGATGCATGTGCATGCTTAAAACGCGTTTTCGCACAAATCCGTGCGCGGGTGCTAAAAAGAGCAGCATCGGCATGCTTAGCACGTCGTTTGGTAGAAATCCACGTGCGCGTTCTGCCAAAAGCACCATTTGCATGCACATCTTGTGGTTTTGCAGAAAACTTCATCCGCGTCTACCAAAAGATGCATGTGCATGCTTAAAACGCGTTTTCGCACAAATGCGTGCGCGGGTGCTAAAAAGAGCAGCATCGGCATGCTTAGCACGTCGTTTGGTAGAAATCCACGTGCGCGTTCTGCCAAAAGCACCATTTGCATGCACATCTTGTGGTTTTGCAGAAAACTTCATCGGCGTCTACCAAAAGATGCATGTGCATGCTTAAAACGCGTTTTCGCACAAATCCGTGCGCGGGTGCTAAAAAGAGCAGCATCGGCATGCTTAGCACGTCGTCTGGTAGAAATCCACGTGCGCGTTCTGCAAAAAGCACCATTTGCATGCACATCTTGTGGTTTTGCAGAAAACTTCATCCGCGTCTACCAAAAGATGCATGTGCATGCTAAAAACGCGTTTTCTCACAAATGCGTGCGCGGGTGCTAAAAAGAGCAGCATCGGCATGCTTAGCACGTCGTTTGGTAGAAATCCACGTACGCGTTCTGCCAAAAGCACCATTTGCATGCACTTTTTGTGGTTTTGCAGAAAACTTCATCCGCGTCTACCAAAAGATGCATGTGCATGCTTAAAACGCGTTTTCGCACAAATCCGTGCGCGGGTGCTAAAAAGAGCAGCATCGGCATGCTTAGCACGTCGTTTGGTAGAAATCCACGTGCGCGTTCTGCCAAAAGCACCATTTGCATGCACATCTTGTGGTTTTGCAGAAAACTTCATCCGCGTCTACCAAAAGATGCATGTGCATGCTTAAAACGCGTTTTCGCACAAATGCGTGCGCGGGTGCTAAAAAGAGCAGCATCGGCATGCTTAGCACGTCGTTTGGTAGAAATCCACGTGCGCGTTCTGCCAAAAGCACCATTTGCATGCACATCTTGTGGTTTTGCAGAAAACTTCATCCGCGTCTACCAAAAGATGCATGTGCATGCTTAAAGCGCGTTTTCGCACAAATCCGTGCGCGGGTGCTAAAAAGAGCAGCATCGGCAAGCTTAGCACGTCGTTTGGTAGAAATCCACGTGCGCGTTCTGCAAAAAGCACCATTTGCATGCACATCTTGTGGTTTTGCAGAAAACTTCATCCGCGTCTACCAAAAGATGCATGTGCATGCTTAAAACGCGTTTTCGCACAAATGCGTGCGCGGGTGCTAAAAAGAGCAGCATCGGCATGCTTAGCACGTCGTTTGGTAGAAATCCACGTGGGCGTTCTGCAAAAAGCACCATTTGCATGCACATCTTGTGGTTTTGCAGAAAACTTCATCCGCGTCTACCAAAAGATGCATGTGCATGCTTAAAACGCGTTTTTGCACAAATGCGTGCGCGGGTGCTAAAAAGAGCAGCATCGGCATGCTTAGCACGTCGTTTGGTAGAAATCCACGTGCGCGTTCTGCCAAAAGCACCATTTGCATGCACATCTTGTGGTTTTGCAGAAAACTTCATCCGCGTCTACCAAAAGATGCATGTGCATGCTTAAAACGCGTTTTCGCACAAATCCGTGCGCGGGTGCTAAAAAGAGCAGCATCGGCATGCTTAGCACGTCGTTTGGTAGAAATCCACGTGCGCGTTCTGCCAAAAGCACCATTTGCATGCACATCTTCTGGTTTTGCAGAAAACTTCATCCGCGTCTACCAAAAGATGCATGTGCATGCTTAAAACGCGTTTTCGCACAAATCCGTGCGCGGGTGCTAAAAAGAGCAGCATCGGCATGCTTAGCACGTCGTTTGGTAGAAATCCACGTGCGCGTTCTGCAAAAAGCACCATTTGCATGCAGATCTTGTGGTTTTGCAGAAAACTTCATCCGCGTCTACCAATAGATGCATGTGCATGCTAAAAACGCGTTTTCTCACAAATGCGTGCGCGGGTGCTAAAAAGAGCAGCATCGGCATGCTTAGCACGTCGTTTGGTAGAAATCCACGTACGCGTTCTGCCAAAAGCACCATTTGCATGCACTTTTTGTGGTTTTGCAGAAAACTTCATCCGCGTCTACCAAAAGATGCATGTGCATGCTTAAAACGCGTTTTCGCACAAATCCGTGCGCGGGTGCTAAAAAGAGCAGCATCGGCATGCTTAGCACGTCGTTTGGTAGAAATCCACGTGCGCGTTCTGCCAAAAGCACCATTTGCATGCACATCTTGTGGTTTTGCAGAAAACTTCATCCGCGTCTACCAAAAGATGCATGTGCATGCTTAAAACGCGTTTTCGCACAAATGCGTGCGCGGGTGCTAAAAAGAGCAGCATCGGCATGCTTAGCACGTCGTTTGGTAGAAATCCACGTGCGCGTTCTGCCAAAAGCACCATTTGCATGCACATCTTGTGGTTTTGCAGAAAACTTCATCCGCGTCTACCAAAAGATGCATGTGCATGCTTAAAGCGCGTTTTCGCACAAATCCGTGCGCGGGTGCTAAAAAGAGCAGCATCGGCAAGCTTAGCACGTCGTTTGGTAGAAATCCACGTGCGCGTTCTGCAAAAAGCACCATTTGCATGCACATCTTGTGGTTTTGCAGAAAACTTCATCCGCGTCTACCAAAAGATGCATGTGCATGCTTAAAACGCGTTTTCGCACAAATGCGTGCGCGGGTGCTAAAAAGAGCAGCATCGGCATGCTTAGCACGCCGTTTGGTAGAAATCCACGTGCGCGTTCTGCAAAAAGCACCATTTGCATGCACATCTTGTGGTTTTGCAGAAAACTTCATCCGCGTCTACCAAAAGATGCATGTGCATGCTTAAAACGCGTTTTTGCACAAATGCGTGCGCGGGTGCTAAAAAGAGCAGCATCGGCATGCTTAGCACGTCGTTTGGTAGAAATCCACGTGCGCGTTCTGCCAAAAGCACCATTTGCATGCACATCTTGTGGTTTTGCAGAAAACTTCATCCGCGTCTACCAAAAGATGCATGTGCATGCTTAAAACGCGTTTTCGCACAAATCCGTGCGCGGGTGCTAAAAAGAGCAGCATCGGCATGCTTAGCACGTCGTTTGGTAGAAATCCACGTGCGCGTTCTGCCAAAAGCACCATTTGCATGCACATCTTGTGGTTTTGCAGAAAACTTCATCCGCGTCTACCAAAAGATGCATGTGCATGCTTAAAACGCGTTTTCGCACAAATCCGTGCGCGGGTGCTAAAAAGAGCAGCATCGGCATGCTTAGCACGTCGTCTGGTAGAAATCCACGTGCGCGTTCTGCAAAAAGCACCATTTGCATGCACATCTTGTGGTTTTGCAGAAAACTTCATCCGCGTCTACCAAAAGATGCATGTGCATGCTAAAAACGCGTTTTCTCACAAATGCGTGCGCGGGTGCTAAAAAGAGCAGCATCGGCATGCTTAGCACGTCGTTTGGTAGAAATCCACGTACGCGTTCTGCCAAAAGCACCATTTGCATGCACTTTTTGTGGTTTTGCAGAAAACTTCATCCGCGTCTACCAAAAGATGCATGTGCATGCTTAAAACGCGTTTTCGCACAAATCCGTGCGCGGGTGCTAAAAAGAGCAGCATCGGCATGCTTAGCACGTCGTTTGGTAGAAATCCACGTGCGCGTTCTGCCAAAAGCACCATTTGCATGCACATCTTGTGGTTTTGCAGAAAACTTCATCCGCGTCTACCAAAAGATGCATGTGCATGCTTAAAACGCGTTTTCGCACAAATGCGTGCGCGGGTGCTAAAAAGAGCAGCATCGGCATGCTTAGCACGTCGTTTGGTAGAAATCCACGTGCGCGTTCTGCCAAAAGCACCATTTGCATGCACATCTTGTGGTTTTGCAGAAAACTTCATCGGCGTCTACCAAAAGATGCATGTGCATGCTTAAAACGCGTTTTCGCACAAATCCGTGCGCGGGTGCTAAAAAGAGCAGCATCGGCATGCTTAGCACGTCGTCTGGTAGAAATCCACGTGCGCGTTCTGCAAAAAGCACCATTTGCATGCACATCTTGTGGTTTTGCAGAAAACTTCATCCGCGTCTACCAAAAGATGCATGTGCATGCTAAAAACGCGTTTTCTCACAAATGCGTGCGCGGGTGCTAAAAAGAGCAGCATCGGCATGCTTAGCACGTCGTTTGGTAGAAATCCACGTACGCGTTCTGCCAAAAGCACCATTTGCATGCACTTTTTGTGGTTTTGCAGAAAACTTCATCCGCGTCTACCAAAAGATGCATGTGCATGCTTAAAACGCGTTTTCGCACAAATCCGTGCGCGGGTGCTAAAAAGAGCAGCATCGGCATGCTTAGCACGTCGTTTGGTAGAAATCCACGTGCGCGTTCTGCCAAAAGCACCATTTGCATGCACATCTTGTGGTTTTGCAGAAAACTTCATCCGCGTCTACCAAAAGATGCATGTGCATGCTTAAAACGCCTTTTCGCACAAATGCGTGCGCGGGTGCTAAAAAGAGCAGCATCGGCATGCTTAGCACGTCGTTTGGTAGAAATCCACGTGCGCGTTCTGCCAAAAGCACCATTTGCATGCACATCTTGTGGTTTTGCAGAAAACTTCATCCGCGTCTACCAAAAGATGCATGTGCATGCTTAAAGCGCGTTTTCGCACAAATCCGTGCGCGGGTGCTAAAAAGAGCAGCATCGGCAAGCTTAGCACGTCGTTTGGTAGAAATCCACGTGCGCGTTCTGCAAAAAGCACCATTTGCATGCACATCTTGTGGTTTTGCAGAAAACTTCATCCGCGTCTACCAAAAGATGCATGTGCATGCTTAAAACGCGTTTTCGCACAAATGCGTGCGCGGGTGCTAAAAAGAGCAGCATCGGCATGCTTAGCACGTCGTTTGGTAGAAATCCACGTGGGCGTTCTGCAAAAAGCACCATTTGCATGCACATCTTGTGGTTTTGCAGAAAACTTCATCCGCGTCTACCAAAAGATGCATGTGCATGCTTAAAACGCGTTTTTGCACAAATGCGTGCGCGGGTGCTAAAAAGAGCAGCATCGGCATGCTTAGCACGTCGTTTGGTAGAAATCCACGTGCGCGTTCTGCCAAAAGCACCATTTGCATGCACATCTTGTGGTTTTGCAGAAAACTTCATCCGCGTCTACCAAAAGATGCATGTGCATGCTTAAAACGCGTTTTCGCACAAATCCGTGCGCGGGTGCTAAAAAGAGCAGCATCGGCATGCTTAGCACGTCGTTTGGTAGAAATCCACGTGCGCGTTCTGCCAAAAGCACCATTTGCATGCACATCTTCTGGTTTTGCAGAAAACTTCATCCGCGTCTACCAAAAGATGCATGTGCATGCTTAAAACGCGTTTTCGCACAAATCCGTGCGCGGGTGCTAAAAAGAGCAGCATCGGCATGCTTAGCACGTCGTTTGGTAGAAATCCACGTGCGCGTTCTGCAAAAAGCACCATTTGCATGCAGATCTTGTGGTTTTGCAGAAAACTTCATCCGCGTCTACCAATAGATGCATGTGCATGCTAAAAACGCGTTTTCTCACAAATGCGTGCGCGGGTGCTAAAAAGAGCAGCATCGGCATGCTTAGCACGTCGTTTGGTAGAAATCCACGTACGCGTTCTGCCAAAAGCACCATTTGCATGCACTTTTTGTGGTTTTGCAGAAAACTTCATCCGCGTCTACCAAAAGATGCATGTGCATGCTTAAAACGCGTTTTCGCACAAATCCGTGCGCGGGTGCTAAAAAGAGCAGCATCGGCATGCTTAGCACGTCGTTTGGTAGAAATCCACGTGCGCGTTCTGCCAAAAGCACCATTTGCATGCACATCTTGTGGTTTTGCAGAAAACTTCATCCGCGTCTACCAAAAGATGCATGTGCATGCTTAAAACGCGTTTTCGCACAAATGCGTGCGCGGGTGCTAAAAAGAGCAGCATCGGCATGCTTAGCACGTCGTTTGGTAGAAATCCACGTGCGCGTTCTGCCAAAAGCACCATTTGCATGCACATCTTGTGGTTTTGCAGAAAACTTCATCCGCGTCTACCAAAAGATGCATGTGCATGCTTAAAGCGCGTTTTCGCACAAATCCGTGCGCGGGTGCTAAAAAGAGCAGCATCGGCAAGCTTAGCACGTCGTTTGGTAGAAATCCACGTGCGCGTTCTGCAAAAAGCACCATTTGCATGCACATCTTGTGGTTTTGCAGAAAACTTCATCCGCGTCTACCAAAAGATGCATGTGCATGCTTAAAACGCGTTTTCGCACAAATGCGTGCGCGGGTGCTAAAAAGAGCAGCATCGGCATGCTTAGCACGCCGTTTGGTAGAAATCCACGTGCGCGTTCTGCAAAAAGCACCATTTGCATGCACATCTTGTGGTTTTGCAGAAAACTTCATCCGCGTCTACCAAAAGATGCATGTGCATGCTTAAAACGCGTTTTTGCACAAATGCGTGCGCGGGTGCTAAAAAGAGCAGCATCGGCATGCTTAGCACGTCGTTTGGTAGAAATCCACGTGCGCGTTCTGCCAAAAGCACCATTTGCATGCACATCTTGTGGTTTTGCAGAAAACTTCATCCGCGTCTACCAAAAGATGCATGTGCATGCTTAAAACGCGTTTTCGCACAAATCCGTGCGCGGGTGCTAAAAAGAGCAGCATCGGCATGCTTAGCACGTCGTTTGGTAGAAATCCACGTGCGCGTTCTGCCAAAAGCACCATTTGCATGCACATCTTGTGGTTTTGCAGAAAACTTCATCCGCGTCTACCAAAAGATGCATGTGCATGCTTAAAACGCGTTTTCGCACAAATGCGTGCGCGGGTGCTAAAAAGAGCAGCATCGGCATGCTTAGCACGTCGTTTGGTAGAAATCCACGTGCGCGTTCTGCCAAAAGCACCATTTGCATGCACATCTTGTGGTTTTGCAGAAAACTTCATCCGCGTCTACCAAAAGATGCATGTGCATGCTTAAAGCGCGTTTTCGCACAAATCCGTGCGCGGGTGCTAAAAAGAGCAGCATCGGCAAGCTTAGCACGTCGTTTGGTAGAAATCCACGTGCGCGTTCTGCAAAAAGCACCATTTGCATGCACATCTTGTGGTTTTGCAGAAAACTTCATCCGCGTCTACCAAAAGATGCATGTGCATGCTTAAAACGCGTTTTCGCACAAATGCGTGCGCGGGTGCTAAAAAGAGCAGCATCGGCATGCTTAGCACGCCGTTTGGTAGAAATCCACGTGCGCGTTCTGCAAAAAGCACCATTTGCATGCACATCTTGTGGTTTTGCAGAAAACTTCATCCGCGTCTACCAAAAGATGCATGTGCATGCTTAAAACGCGTTTTTGCACAAATGCGTGCGCGGGTGCTAAAAAGAGCAGCATCGGCATGCTTAGCACGTCGTTTGGTAGAAATCCACGTGCGCGTTCTGCCAAAAGCACCATTTGCATGCACATCTTGTGGTTTTGCAGAAAACTTCATCCGTGTCTACCAAAAGATGCATGTGCATGCTTAAAACGCGTTTTCGCACAAATCCGTGCGCGGGTGCTAAAAAGAGCAGCATCGGCATGCTTAGCACGTCGTTTGGTAGAAATCCACGTGCGCGTTCTGCCAAAAGCACCATTTGCATGCACATCTTCTGGTTTTGCAGAAAACTTCATCCGCGTCTACCAAAAGATGCATGTGCATGCTTAAAACGCGTTTTCGCACAAATCCGTGCGCGGGTGCTAAAAAGAGCAGCATCGGCATGCTTAGCACGTCGTTTGGTAGAAATCCACGTGCGCGTTCAGCCAAAAGCACCATTTGCATGCACATCTTGTGGTTTTGCAGAAAACTTCATCCGCGTCTACCAAAAGATGCATGTGCATGCTTAAAACGCGTTTTCGCACAAATCCGTGCGCGGGTGCTAAAAAGAGCAGCATCGGCATGCTTAGCACGTCGTCTGGTAGAAATGCACGTGCGCGTTCTGCAAAAAGCACCATTTGCATGCACATCTTGTGGTTTTGCAGAAAACTTCATCCGCGTCTACCAAAAGATGCATGTGCATGCTAAAAACGCGTTTTCTCACAAATGCGTGCGCGGGTGCTAAAAAGAGCAGCATCGGCATGCTTAGCACGTCGTTTGGTAGAAATCCACGTACGCGTTCTGCCAAAAGCACCATTTGCATGCACATCTTGTGGTTTTGCAGAAAACTTCATCCGCGTCTACCAAAATATGCATGTGCATGCTTAAAACGCGTTTTCGCACGAATGCGTGCGCGGGTGCTAAAAAGAGCAGCATCGGCATGCTTAGCACGTCGTTTGGTAGAAATCCACGTGCGCGTTCTGCCAAAATCACCATTTGCATGCACATATTGTGGTTTTGCAGAAAACTTCATCCGCGTCTACCAAAAGATGCATGTGCATGCTTAAAACGCGTTTTTGCACAAATCCGTGCGCGGGTGCTAAAAAGAGCAGCATCGGCATGCTTAGCACGTCGTTTGGTAGAAATCCACGTACGCGTTCTGCCAAAAGCACCATTTGCATGCACATCTTGTGGTTTTGCAGAAAACTTCATCCGCGTCTACCAAAAGATGCATGTGCATGCTTAAAACGCGTTTTCGCACAAATCCGTGCGCGGGTGCTAAAAAGAGCAGCATCGGCATGCTTAGCACGTCGTTTGGTAGAAATCCACGTGCGCGTTCTGCCAAAAGCACCATTTGCATGCACATCTTGTGGTTTTGCAGAAAACTTCATCCGCGTCTACCAAAAGATGCATGTGCATGCTTAAAACGCGTTTTCGCACAAATCCGTGCGCGGGTGCTAAAAAGAGCAGCATCGGCATGCTTAGCACGTCGTTTGGTAGAAATCCACGTGCGCGTTCTGCCAAAAGCACCATTTGCATGCACATATTGTGGTTTTGCAGAAAACTTCATCCGCGTCTACCAAAAGAGGCATGTGCATGCTTAAAACGCGTTTTTGCACAAATCCGTGCGCGGGTGCTAAAAAGAGCAGCATCGGCATGCTTAGCACGTCGTTTGGTAGAAATCCACGTACGCGTTCTGCCAAAAGCACCATTTGCATGCACATCTTGTGGTTTTGCAGAAAACTTCATCCGCGTCTACCAAAAGATGCATGTGCATGCTTAAAACGCGTTTTCGCACAAATCCGTGCGCGGGTGCTAAAAAGAGCAGCATCGGCATGCTTAGCACGTCGTTTGGTAGAAATCCACGTGCGCGTTCTGCCAAAAGCACCATTTGCATGCACATCTTGTGGTTTTGCAGAAAACTTCATCCGCGTCTACGAAAAGATGCATGTGCATGCTTAAAACGCGTTTTCGCACAAATCCGTGCGCGGGTGCTAAAAAGAGCAGCATCGGCATGCTTAGCACGTCGTTTGGTAGAAATCCACGTGCGCGTTCTGCCAAAAGCACCATTTGCATGCACATCTTGTGGTTTTGCAGAAAACTTCATCCGCGTCTACCAAAATATGCATGTGCATGCTTAAAACGCGTTTTCGCACGAATGCGTGCGCGGGTGCTAAAAAGAGCAGCATCGGCATGCTTAGCACGTCGTTTGGTAGAAATCCACGTGCGCGTTCTGCCAAAAGCACCATTTGCATGCACATCTTGTGGTTTTGCAGAAAACTTCATCCGCGTCTACCAAAATATGCATGTGCATGCTTAAAACGCGTTTTCGCACAAATCCGTGCGCGGGTGCTAAAAAGAGCAGCATCGGCATGCTTAGCACGTCGTTTGGTAGAAATCCACGTGCGCGTTCTGCAAAAAGCACCATTTGCATGCACATCTTGTGGTTTTGCAGAAAACTTCATCCGCGTCCACCAAAAGATGCATGTGCATGCTTAAAACGCGTTTTCGCACAAATCCGTGCGCGGGTGCTAAAAAGAGCAGCATCGGCATGCTTAGCACGTCGTTTGGTAGAAATCCACGTGCGCGTTCTGCAAAAAGCACCATTTGCATGCACATCTTGTGGTTTTGCCGAAAACTTCATCCGCGTCTACCAAAAGATGCATGTGCATGCTTAAAACGCGTTTTCGCACAAATCCGTGCGCGGGTGCTAAAAAGAGCAGCATCGGCATGCTTAGCACGTCGTCTGGTAGAAATCCACGTGCGCGTTCTGCAAAAAGCACCATTTGCATGCACATCTTGTGGTTTTGCAGAAAACTTCATCCGCGTCTACCAAAAGATGCATGTGCATGCTAAAAACGCGTTTTCTCACAAATGCGTGCGCGGGTGCTAAAAAGAGCAGCATCGGCATGCTTAGCACGTCGTTTGGTAGAAATCCACGTACGCGTTCTGCCAAAAGCACCATTTGCATGCACATCTTGTGGTTTTGCAGAAAACTTCATCCGCGTCTACCAAAAGATGCATGTGCATGCTTAAAACGCGTTTTCGCACAAATCCGTGCGCGGGTGCTAAAAAGAGCAGCATCGGCATGCTTAGCACGTCGTTTGGTAGAAATCCACGTGCGCGTTCTGCCAAAAGCACCATTTGCATGCACATCTTGTGGTTTTGCAGAAAACTTCATCCGCGTCTACCAAAAGAGGCATGTGCATGCTTAAAACGCGTTTTCGCACGAATGCGTGCGCGGGTGCTAAAAAGAGCAGCATCGGCATGCTTAGCACGTCGTTTGGTAGAAATCCACGTGCGCGTTCTGCCAAAAGCACCATTTGCATGCACATCTTGTGGTTTTGCAGAAAACTTCATCCGCGTCTACCAAAAGATGCATGTGCATGCTTAAAACGCGTTTTCGCACAAATCCGTGCGCGGGTGCTAAAAAGAGCAGCATCGGCATGCTTAGCACGTCGTTTGGTAGAAATCCACGTGCGCGTTCTGCAAAAAGCACCATTTGCATGCACATCTTGTGGTTTTGCAGAAAACTTCATCCGCGTCCACCAAAAGATGCATGTGCATGCTTAAAACGCGTTTTCGCACAAATCCGTGCGCGGGTGCTAAAAAGAGCAGCATCGGCATGCTTAGCACGTCGTTTGGTAGAAATCCACGTGCGCGTTCTGCAAAAAGCACCATTTGCATGCACATCTTGTGGTTTTGCAGAAAACTTCATCCGCGTCTACCAAAAGATGCATGTGCATGCTTAAAACGCGTTTTCGCACAAATGCGTGCGCGGGTGCTAAAAAGAGCAGCATCGGCATGCTTAGCACGTCGTTTGGTAGAAATCCACGTGCGCGTTCTGCCAAAAGCACCATTTGCATGCACATCTTGTGGTTTTGCAGAAAACTTCATCCGCGTCTACCAAAAGATGCATGTGCATGCTTAAAGTGCGTTTTCGCACAAATCCGTGCGCTGGTGCTAAAAAGAGCAGCATCGGCAAGCTTAGCACGTCGTTTGGTAGAAATCCACGTGCGCGTTCTGCAAAAAGCACCATTTGCATGCACATCTTGTGGTTTTGCAGAAAACTTCATCCGCGTCTACCAAAAGATGCATGTGCATGCTTAAAACGCGTTTTCGCACAAATGCGTGCGCGGGTGCTAACAAGAGCAGCATCGGCATGCTTAGCACGCCGTTTGGTAGAAATCCACGTGCGCGTTCTGCAAAAAGCACCATTTGCATGCACATCTTGTGGTTTTGCAGAAAACTTCATCGGCGTCTACCAAAAGATGCATGTGCATGCTTAAAACGCGTTTTTGCACAAATGCGTGCGCGGGTGCTAAAAAGAGCAGCATCGGCATGCTTAGCACGTCGTTTGGTAGAAATCCACGTGCGCGTTCTGCCAAAAGCACCATTTGCATGCACATCTTGTGGTTTTGCAGAAAACTTCATCCGCTTCTACCAAAAGATGCATTGGCATGCTTAAAACGCGTTTTCGCACAAATCCGTGCGCGGGTGCTAAAAAGAGCAGCATCGGCATGCTTAGCACGTCGTTTGGTAGAAATCCACGTGCGCGTTCTGCCAAAAGCACCATTTGCATGCACATCTTCTGGTTTTGCAGAAAACTTCATCCGCGTCTACCAAAAGATGCATATGCATGCTTAAAACGCGTTTTCGCACAAATCCGTGCGCGGGTGCTAAAAAGAGCAGCATCGGCATGCTTAGCACGTCGTTTGGTAGAAATCCACGTGCGCGTTCTGCCAAAAGCACCATTTGCATGCACATCTTGTGGTTTTGCAGAAAACTTCATCCGCGTCTACCAAAAGATGCATGTGCATGCTTAAAACGCGTTTTCGCACAAATCCGTGCGCGGGTGCTAAAAAGAGCAGCATCGGCATGCTTAGCACGTCGTCTGGTAGAAATCCACGTGCGCGTTCTGCAGAAAGCACCATTTGCATGCACATCTTGTGGTTTTGCAGAAAACTTCATCCGCGTCTACCAAAAGATGCATGTGCATGCTAAAAACGCGTTTTCTCACAAATGCGTGCGCGGGTGCTAAAAAGAGCAGCATCGGCATGCTTAGCACGTCGTTTGGTAGAAATCCACGTGCGCGTTCTGCCAAAAGCACCATTTGCATGCACATCTTGTGGTTTTGCAGAAAACTTCATCCGCGTCTACCAAAAGATGCATGTGCATGCTTAAAACGCGTTTTCGCACAAATCCGTACGCGGGTGCTAAAAAGAGCAGCATCGGCATGGTTAGCACGTCGTTTGGTAGAAATCCACGTGCGCGTTCTGCCAAAAGCACCATTTGCATGCACATATTGTGGTTTTGTAGAAAACTTCATCCGCGTCTACCCAAAGATGCATGTGCATGCTTAAAACGCGTTTTTGCACAAATCCGTGCGCGGGTGCTAAAAAGAGCAGCATCGGCATGCTTAGCACGTCGTTTGGTAGAAATCCACGTACGCGTTCTGCCAAAAGCACCATTTGCATGCACATCTTGTGGTTTTGCAGAAAACTTCATCCGCGTTTACCAAAAGATGCATGTGCATGCTTAAAACGCGTTTTCGCACAAATCCGTGCGCGGGTGCTAAAAAGAGCAGCATCGGCATGCTTAGCACGTCGTCTGGTAGAAATCCACGTGCGCGTTCTGCAAAAAGCACCATTTGCATGCACATCTTGTGGTTTTGCAGAAAACTTCATCCGCGTCTACCAAAAGATGCATGTGCATGCTAAAAACGCGTTTTCTCACAAATGCGTGCGCGGGTGCTAAAAAGAGCAGCATCGGCATGCTTAGCACGTCGTTTGGTAGAAATCCACGTGCGCGTTCTGCCAAAAGCACCATTTGCATGCACATCTTGTGGTTTTGCAGAAAACTTCATCCGCATCTACCAAAAGATGCATGTGCATGCTTAAAACGCGTTTTCGCACAAATCCGTGCGCGGGTGCTAAAAAGAGCAGCATCGGCATGCTTAGCACGTCGTTTGGTAGAAATCCACGTGCGCGTTCTGCAAAAAGCACCATTTGCATGCACATCTTGTGGTTTTGCAGAAAACTTCATCCGCGTCCACCAAAAGATGCATGTGCATGCTTAAAACGCGTTTTCGCACAAATCCGTGCGCGGGTGCTAAAAAGAGCAGCATCGGCATGCTTAGCACGTCGTTTGGTAGAAATCCACGTGCGCGTTCTGCAAAAAGCACCATTTGCATGCACATCTTGTGGTTTTGCAGAAAACTTCATCCGCGTCTACCAAAAGATGCATGTGCATGCTTAAAACGCGTTTTCGCACAAATGCGTGCGCGGGTGCTAAAAAGAGCAGCATCGGCATGCTTAGCACGTCGTTTGGTAGAAATCCACGTGCGCGTTCTGCCAAAAGCACCATTTGCATGCACATCTTGTGGTTTTGCAGAAAACTTCATCCGCGTCTACCAAAAGATGCATGTGCATGCTTAAAGTGCGTTTTCGCACAAATCCGTGCGCTGGTGCTAAAAAGAGCAGCATCGGCAAGCTTAGCACGTCGTTTGGTAGAAATCCACGTGCGCGTTCTGCAAAAAGCACCATTTGCATGCACATCTTGTGGTTTTGCAGAAAACTTCATCCGCGTCTACCAAAAGATGCATGTGCATGCTTAAAACGCGTTTTCGCACAAATGCGTGCGCGGGTGCTAACAAGAGCAGCATCGGCATGCTTAGCACGCCGTTTGGTAGAAATCCACGTGCGCGTTCTGCAAAAAGCACCATTTGCATGCACATCTTGTGGTTTTGCAGAAAACTTCATCCGCGTCTACCAAAAGATGCATGTGCATGCTTAAAACGCGTTTTTGCACAAATGCGTGCGCGGGTGCTAAAAAGAGCAGCATCGGCATGCTTAGCACGTCGTTTGGTAGAAATCCACGTGCGCGTTCTGCCAAAAGCACCATTTGCATGCACATCTTGTGGTTTTGCAGAAAACTTCATCCGCTTCTACCAAAAGATGCATTGGCATGCTTAAAACGCGTTTTCGCACAAATCCGTGCGCGGGTGCTAAAAAGAGCAGCATCGGCATGCTTAGCACGTCGTTTGGTAGAAATCCACGTGCGCGTTCTGCCAAAAGCACCATTTGCATGCACATCTTCTGGTTTTGCAGAAAACTTCATCCGCGTCTACCAAAAGATGCATATGCATGCTTAAAACGCGTTTTCGCACAAATCCGTGCGCGGGTGCTAAAAAGAGCAGCATCGGCATGCTTAGCACGTCGTTTGGTAGAAATCCACGTGCGCGTTCTGCCAAAAGCACCATTTGCATGCACATCTTGTGGTTTTGCAGAAAACTTCATCCGCGTGTACCAAAAGATGCATGTGCATGCTTAAAACGCGTTTTCGCACAAATCCGTGCGCGGGTGCTAAAAAGAGCAGCATCGGCATGCTTAGCACGTCGTCTGGTAGAAATCCACGTGCGCGTTCTGCAGAAAGCACCATTTGCATGCACATCTTGTGGTTTTGCAGAAAACTTCATCCGCGTCTACCAAAAGATGCATGTGCATGCTAAAAACGCGTTTTCTCACAAATGCGTGCGCGGGTGCTAAAAAGAGCAGCATCGGCATGCTTAGCACGTCGTTTGGTAGAAATCCACGTGCGCGTTCTGCCAAAAGCACCATTTGCATGCACATCTTGTGGTTTTGCAGAAAACTTCATCCGCGTCTACCAAAAGATGCATGTGCATGCTTAAAACGCGTTTTCGCACAAATCCGTACGCGGGTGCTAAAAAGAGCAGCATCGGCATGGTTAGCACGTCGTTTGGTAGAAATCCACGTGCGCGTTCTGCCAAAAGCACCATTTGCATGCACATATTGTGGTTTTGTAGAAAACTTCATCCGCGTCTACCCAAAGATGCATGTGCATGCTTAAAACGCGTTTTTGCACAAATCCGTGCGCGGGTGCTAAAAAGAGCAGCATCGGCATGCTTAGCACGTCGTTTGGTAGAAATCCACGTACGCGTTCTGCCAAAAGCACCATTTGCATGCACATCTTGTGGTTTTGCAGAAAACTTCATCCGCGTTTACCAAAAGATGCATGTGCATGCTTAAAACGCGTTTTCGCACAAATCCGTGCGCGGGTGCTAAAAAGAGCAGCATCGGCATGCTTAGCACGTCGTCTGGTAGAAATCCACGTGCGCGTTCTGCAAAAAGCACCATTTGCATGCACATCTTGTGGTTTTGCAGAAAACTTCATCCGCGTCTACCAAAAGATGCATGTGCATGCTAAAAACGCGTTTTCTCACAAATGCGTGCGCGGGTGCTAAAAAGAGCAGCATCGGCATGCTTAGCACGTCGTTTGGTAGAAATCCACGTACGCGTTCTGCCAAAAGCACCATTTGCATGCACATCTTGTGGTTTTGCAGAAAACTTCATCCGCGTCTACCAAAAGATGCATGTGCATGCTTAAAACGCGTTTTCGCACAAATCCGTGCGCGGGTGCTAAAAAGAGCAGCATCGGCATGCTTAGCACGTCGTTTGGTAGAAATCCACGTGCGCGTTCTGCCAAAAGCACCATTTGCATGCACATCTTGTGGTTTTGCAGAAAACTTCATCCGCGTCTACCAAAAGAGGCATGTGCATGCTTAAAACGCGTTTTCGCACGAATGCGTGCGCGGGTGCTAAAAAGAGCAGCATCGGCATGCTTAGCACGTCGTTTGGTAGAAATCCACGTGCGCGTTCTGCCAAAAGCACCATTTGCATGCACATCTTGTGGTTTTGCAGAAAACTTCATCCGCGTCTACCAAAAGATGCATGTGCATGCTTAAAACGCGTTTTCGCACAAATCCGTGCGCGGGTGCTAAAAAGAGCAGCATCGGCATGCTTAGCACGTCGTTTGGTAGAAATCCACGTGCGCGTTCTGCAAAAAGCACCATTTGCATGCACATCTTGTGGTTTTGCAGAAAACTTCATCCGCGTCCACCAAAAGATGCATGTGCATGCTTAAAACGCGTTTTCGCACAAATCCGTGCGCGGGTGCTAAAAAGAGCAGCATCGGCATGCTTAGCACGTCGTTTGGTAGAAATCCACGTGCGCGTTCTGCAAAAAGCACCATTTGCATGCACATCTTGTGGTTTTGCAGAAAACTTCATCCGCGTCTACCAAAAGATGCATGTGCATGCTTAAAACGCGTTTTCGCACAAATGCGTGCGCGGGTGCTAAAAAGAGCAGCATCGGCATGCTTAGCACGTCGTTTGGTAGAAATCCACGTGCGCGTTCTGCCAAAAGCACCATTTGCATGCACATCTTGTGGTTTTGCAGAAAACTTCATCCGCGTCTACCAAAAGATGCATGTGCATGCTTAAAGCGCGTTTTCGCACAAATCCGTGCGCTGGTGCTAAAAAGAGCAGCATCGGCAAGCTTAGCACGTCGTTTGGTAGAAATCCACGTGCGCGTTCTGCAAAAAGCACCATTTGCATGCACATCTTGTGGTTTTGCAGAAAACTTCATCCGCGTCTACCAAAAGATGCATGTGCATGCTTAAAACGCGTTTTCGCACAAATGCGTGCGCGGGTGCTAACAAGAGCAGCATCGGCATGCTTAGCACGCCGTTTGGTAGAAATCCACGTGCGCGTTCTGCAAAAAGCACCATTTGCATGCACATCTTGTGGTTTTGCAGAAAACTTCATCCGCGTCTACCAAAAGATGCATGTGCATGCTTAAAACGCGTTTTTGCACAAATGCGTGCGCGGGTGCTAAAAAGAGCAGCATCGGCATGCTTAGCACGTCGTTTGGTAGAAATCCACGTGCGCGTTCTGCCAAAAGCACCATTTGCATGCACATCTTGTGGTTTTGCAGAAAACTTCATCCGCTTCTACCAAAAGATGCATTGGCATGCTTAAAACGCGTTTTCGCACAAATCCGTGCGCGGGTGCTAAAAAGAGCAGCATCGGCATGCTTAGCACGTCGTTTGGTAGAAATCCACGTGCGCGTTCTGCCAAAAGCACCATTTGCATGCACATCTTCTGGTTTTGCAGAAAACTTCATCCGCGTCTACCAAAAGATGCATATGCATGCTTAAAACGCGTTTTCGCACAAATCCGTGCGCGGGTGCTAAAAAGAGCAGCATCGGCATGCTTAGCACGTCGTTTGGTAGAAATCCACGTGCGCGTTCTGCCAAAAGCACCATTTGCATGCACATCTTGTGGTTTTGCAGAAAACTTCATCCGCGTCTACCAAAAGATGCATGTGCATGCTTAAAACGCGTTTTCGCACAAATCCGTGCGCGGGTGCTAAAAAGAGCAGCATCGGCATGCTTAGCACGTCGTCTGGTAGAAATCCACGTGCGCGTTCTGCAGAAAGCACCATTTGCATGCACATCTTGTGGTTTTGCAGAAAACTTCATCCGCGTCTACCAAAAGATGCATGTGCATGCTAAAAACGCGTTTTCTCACAAATGCGTGCGCGGGTGCTAAAAAGAGCAGCATCGGCATGCTTAGCACGTCGTTTGGTAGAAATCCACGTGCGCGTTCTGCCAAAAGCACCATTTGCATGCACATCTTGTGGTTTTGCAGAAAACTTCATCCGCGTCTACCAAAAGATGCATGTGCATGCTTAAAACGCGTTTTCGCACAAATCCGTACGCGGGTGCTAAAAAGAGCAGCATCGGCATGGTTAGCACGTCGTTTGGTAGAAATCCACGTGCGCGTTCTGCCAAAAGCACCATTTGCATGCACATATTGTGGTTTTGTAGAAAACTTCATCCGCGTCTACCCAAAGATGCATGTGCATGCTTAAAACGCGTTTTTGCACAAATCCGTGCGCGGGTGCTAAAAAGAGCAGCATCGGCATGCTTAGCACGTCGTTTGGTAGAAATCCACGTACGCGTTCTGCCAAAAGCACGATTTGCATGCACATCTTGTGGTTTTGCAGAAAACTTCATCCGCGTTTACCAAAAGATGCATGTGCATGCTTAAAACGCGTTTTCGCACAAATCCGTGCGCGGGTGCTAAAAAGAGCAGCATCGGCATGCTTAGCACGTCGTTTGGTAGAAATCCACGTACGCGTTCTGCCAAAAGCACCATTTGCATGCACATCTTGTGGTTTTGCAGAAAACTTCATCCGCGTTTACCAAAAGATGCATGTGCATGCTTAAAACGCGTTTTCGCACAAATGCGTGCGCGGGTGCTAAAAAGAGCAGCATCGGCATGCTTAGCACGTCGTTTGGTAGAAATCCACGTGCGCGTTCTGCCAAAAGCACCATTTGCATGCACATCTTGTGGTTTTGCAGAAAACTTCATCCGCGTCTACCAAAAGATGCATGTGCATGCTTAAAGCGCGTTTTCGCACAAATCCGTGCGCTGGTGCTAAAAAGAGCAGCATCGGCAAGCTTAGCACGTCGTTTGGTAGAAATCCACGTGCGCGTTCTGCAAAAAGCACCATTTGCATGCACATCTTGTGGTTTTGCAGAAAACTTCATCCGCGTCTACCAAAAGATGCATGTGCATGCTTAAAACGCGTTTTCGCACAAATGCGTGCGCGGGTGCTAACAAGAGCAGCATCGGCATGCTTAGCACGCCGTTTGGTAGAAATCCACGTGCGCGTTCTGCAAAAAGCACCATTTGCATGCACATCTTGTGGTTTTGCAGAAAACTTCATCCGCGTCTACCAAAAGATGCATGTGCATGCTTAAAACGCGTTTTTGCACAAATGCGTGCGCGGGTGCTAAAAAGAGCAGCATCGGCATGCTTAGCACGTCGTTTGGTAGAAATCCACGTGCGCGTTCTGCCAAAAGCACCATTTGCATGCACATCTTGTGGTTTTGCAGAAAACTTCATCCGCTTCTACCAAAAGATGCATGTGCATGCTTAAAACGCGTTTTCGCACAAATCCGTGCGCGGGTGCTAAAAAGAGCAGCATCGGCATGCTTAGCACGTCGTTTGGTAGAAATCCACGTGCGCGTTCTGCCAAAAGCACCATTTGCATGCACATCTTGTGGTTTTGCAGAAAACTTCATCCGCATCTACCAAAAGATGCATGTGCATGCTTAAAACGCGTTTTCGCACAAATCCGTGCGCGGGTGCTAAAAAGAGCAGCATCGGCATGCTTAGCACGTCGTTTGGTAGAAATCCACGTGCGCGTTCTGCCAAAAGCACCATTTGCATGCACATCTTGTGGTTTTGCAGAAAACTTCATCCGCGTCTACCAAAAGATGCATGTGCATGCTTAAAACGCGTTTTCGCACAAATCCGCGCGCGGGTGCTAAAAAGAGCAGCATCGGCATGCTTAGCACGTCGTTTGGTAGAAATCCACGTGCGCGTTCTGCCAAAAGCACCATTTGCATGCACATCTTGTGGTTTTGCAGAAAACTTCATCCGCGTCTACCAAAAGATGCATGTGCATGCGTAAAACGCGTTTTCGCACAAATCCGTGCGCGGGTGCTAAAAAGAGCAGCATCGGCATGCTTAGCACGTCGTTTGGTAGAAATCCACGTGCGCGTTCTGCCAAAAGCACCATTTGCATGCACATCTTGTGGTTTTGCAGAAAACTTCATCCGCGTCTACCAAAAGATGCATGTGCATGCTTAAAACGCGTTTTCGAACAAATCCGTGCGCGGGTGCTAAAAAAAGCAGCATCGGCATGCTTAGCACGTCGTTTGGTAGAAATCCACGTGCGCGTTCTGCCAAAAGCACCATTTGCATGCACATGCCGCGCTCCGTGCTGACCACTGCTGCTTTTTGTGGATTGTACTTCCAGGAACATGCGGACTCTTGCTAATTTCTGAAGCTGTTGTTTTCGCGCATTCCGACTAGAGGTTTAAATAAGTGTATTTGGGGGACTGAGTAGGAAAAGACTAGCCGTATCTGTCTCGCGTGTGTATGCACATCTTGTGGTTTTGCAGAAAACTTCATCCGCGTCTACCAAAAGATGCATGTGCATGCTTAAAACGCGTTTTCGCACAAATCCGTGCGCGGGTGCTAAAAAGAGCAGCATCGGCATGCTTAGCACGTCGTTTGGTAGAAATCCACGTGCGCGTTCTGCCAAAAGCACCATTTGCATGCACATTCTGTGGTTTTGCAGAAAACTTCATCCGCGTCTACCAAAAGATGCATGTGCATGCTTAAAACGCGTTTTCGCACAAATGCGTGCGCGGGTGCTAAAAAGAGCAGCATCGGCATGCTTAGCACGTCGTTTGGTAGAAATCCACGTGCGCGTTCTGCCAAAAGCACCATTTGCATGCACATCTTGTGGTTTTGCAGAAAACTTCATCCGCGTCTACCAAAAGATGTATGTGCATGCTTAAAACGCGTTTTCGCACAAATCCGTGCGCGGGTGCTAAAAAGAGCAGCATCGGCATGCTTAGCACGTCGTTTGGTAGAAATCCACGTGCGCGTTCTGCCAAAAGCACCATTTGCATGCACATCTTGTGGTTTTGCAGAAAACTTCATCCGCGTCTACCAAAAGATGCATGTGCATGCTTAAAACGCGTTTTCGCACAAATGCGTGCGCGGGTGCTAAAAAGAGCAGCATCGGCATGCTTAGCACGTCGTTTGGTAGAAATCCACGTGCGCGTTCTGCCAAAAGCACCATTTGCATGCACATCTTGTGGTTTTGCAGAAAACTTCATCCGCGTCTACCAAAAGATGCATGTGCATGCTTAAAACTCGTTTTCGCAGAAATCCGTGCGCGGGTGCTAAAAAGAGCAGCATCGGCATGCTTAGCACGTCGTTTGGTAGAAATCCACGTGCGCGTTCTGCCAAAAGCACCATTTGCATGCACATCTTGTGGTTTTGCAGAAAACTTCATCCGCGTCTACCAAAAGATGCATGTGCATGCTTAAAACGCGTTTTCGCACAAATGCGTGCGGGGGTGCTAAAAAGAGCAGCATCGGCATGCTTAGCACGTCGTTTGGTAGAAATCCACGTGCGCGTTCTGCCAAAAGCACCATTTGCATGCACATCTTGTAGTTTTGCAGAAAACTTCATCCGCGTCTACCAAAAGATGCATGTGCATGCTTAAAACGCGTTTTCGCACAAATCCGTGCGCGGGTGCTAAAAAGAGCAGCATCGGCATGCTTAGCACGTCGTTTGGTAGAAATCCACGTGCGCGTTCTGCCAAAAGCACCATTTGCATGCACATCTTGTGGTTTTGCAGAAAACTTCATCCGCGTCTACCAAAAGATGCATGTGCATGCTTAAAACGCGTTTTCGCACAAATCCGTGCGCGGGTGCTAAAAAGAGCAGCATCGGCATGCTTAGCACGTCGTTTGGTAGAAATCCACGTGCGCGTTCTGCCAAAAGCACCATTTGCATGCACATCTTGTGGTTTTGCAGAAAACTTCATCCGCGTCTACCAAAAGATGCATGTGCATACTTAAAACGCGTTTTCGCACAAATCCGTGCGCGGGTGCTAAAAAGAGCAGCATCGGCATGCTTAGCACGTCGTTTGGTAGAAATCCACGTGCGTGTTCTGCCAAAAGCACCATTTGCATGCACATCTTGTGGTTTTGCAGAAAACTTCATCCGCGTCTACCAAAAGATGCATGTGCATGCTTAAAACGCGTTTTCGCACAAATCCGTGCGCGGGTGCTAAAAAGAGCAGCATCGGCATGCTTAGCACGTCGTTTGGTAGAAATCCACGTGCGCGTTCTGCCAAAAGCACCATTTGCATGCACATCTTGTGGTTTTGCAGAAAACTTCATCCGCGTCTACCAAAAGATGCATGTGCATGCTTAAAACGCGTTTTCGCACAAATCCGCGCGCGGGTGCTAAAAAGAGCAGCATCGGCATGCTTAGCACGTCGTTTGGTAGAAATCCACGTGCGCGTTCTGCCAAAAGCACCATTTGCATGCACATCTTGTGGTTTTGCAGAAAACTTCATCCGCGTCTACCAAAAGATGCATGTGCATGCTTAAAACGCGTTTTCGCACAAATCCGTGCGCGGGTGCTAAAAAGAGCAGCATCGGCATGCTTAGCACGTCGTTTGGTAGAAATCCACGTGCGCGTTCTGCCAAAAGCACCATTTGCATGCACATCTTGTGGTTTTGCAGAAAACTTCATCCGCGTCTACCAAAAGATGCATGTGCATGCTTAAAACGCGTTTTCGAACAAATCCGTGCGCGGGTGCTAAAAAAAGCAGCATCGGCATGCTTAGCACGTCGTTTGGTAGAAATCCACGTGCGCGTTCTGCCAAAAGCACCATTTGCATGCACATCTTGTGGTTTTGCAGAAAACTTCATCCGCGTCTACCAAAAGATGCATGTGCATGCTTAAAACGCGTTTTCGCACAAATCCGCGCGCGGGTGCTAAAAAGAGCAGCATCGGCATACTTAGCACGTCGTTTGGTAGAAATCCACGTGCGCGTTCTGCCAAAAGCACCATTTGCATGCACATCTTGTGGTTTTGCAGAAAACTTCATCCGCGTCTACCAAAAGATGCATGTGCATGCTTAAAACGCGTTTTCGCACAAATCCGTGCGCGGGTGCTAAAAAGAGCAGCATCGGCATGCTTAGCACGTCGTTTGGTAGAAATCCACGTGCGCGTTCTGCCAAAAGCACCATTTGCATGCACATTTTGTGGTTTTGCAGAAAACTTCATCCGCGTCTACCAAAAGATGCATGTGCATGCTTAAAACGCGTTTTCGCACAAATGCGTGCGCGGGTGCTAAAAAGAGCAGCATCGGCATGCTTAGCACGTCGTTTGGTAGAAATCCACGTGCGCGTTCTGCCAAAAGCACCATTTGCATGCACATCTTGTGGTTTTGCAGAAAACTTCATCCGCGTCTACCAAAAGATGTATGTGCTTGCTTAAAACGCGTTTTCGCACAAATCCGTGCGCGGGTGCTAAAAAGAGCAGCATCGGCATGCTTAGCACGTCGTTTGGTAGAAATCCACGTGCGCGTTCTGCAAAAAGCACCATTTGCATGCACATCTTGTGGTTTTGCAGAAAACTTCATCCGCGTCTACCAAAAGATGCATGTGCATGCTTAAAACGCGTTTTCGCACAAATGCGTGCGCGGGTGCTAAAAAGAGCAGCATCGGCATGCTTAGCACGTCGTTTGGTAGAAATCCACGTGCGCGTTCTGCCAAAAGCACCATTTGCATGCACATCTTGTGGTTTTGCAGAAAACTTCATCCGCGTCTACCAAAAGATGTATGTGCTTGCTTAAAACGCGTTTTCGCACAAATCCGTGCGCGGGTGCTAAAAAGAGCAGCATCGGCATGCTTAGCACGTCGTTTGGTAGAAATCCACGTGCGCGTTCTGCCAAAAGCACCATTTGCATGCACATCTTGTGGTTTTGCAGAAAACTTCATCCGCGTCTACCAAAAGATGCATGTGCATGCTTAAAACGCGTTTTCGCACAAATCCGTGCGCGGGTGCTAAAAAGAGCAGCATCGGCATGCTTAGCACGTCGTTTGGTAGAAATCCACGTGCGCGTTCTGCCAAAAGCACCATTTGCATGCACATCTTGTGGTTTTGCAGAAAACTTCATCCGCGTCCACCAAAAGATGCATGTGCATGCTTAAAACGCGTTTTCGCACAAATCCGTGCGCGGGTGCTAAAAAGAGCAGCATCGGCATGCTTAGCACGTCGTTTGGTAGAAATCCACGTGCGCGTTCTGCAAAAAGCACCATTTGCATGCACATCTTGTGGTTTTGCAGAAAACTTCATCCGCGTCTACCAAAAGATGCATGTGCATGCTTAAAACGCGTTTTCGCACAAATGCGTGCGCGGGTGCTAAAAAGAGCAGCATCGGCATGCTTAGCACGTCGTTTGGTAGAAATCCACGTGCGCGTTCTGCCAAAAGCACCATTTGCATGCACATCTTGTGGTTTTGCAGAAAACTTCATCCGCGTCTACCAAAAGATGCATGTGCATGCTTAAAGTGCGTTTTCGCACAAATCCGTGCGCTGGTGCTAAAAAGAGCAGCATCGGCAAGCTTAGCACGTCGTTTGGTAGAAATCCACGTGCGCGTTCTGCAAAAAGCACCATTTGCATGCACATCTTGTGGTTTTGCAGAAAACTTCATCCGCGTCTACCAAAAGATGCATGTGCATGCTTAAAACGCGTTTTCGCACAAATGCGTGCGCGGGTGCTAACAAGAGCAGCATCGGCATGCTTAGCACGCCGTTTGGTAGAAATCCACGTGCGCGTTCTGCAAAAAGCACCATTTGCATGCACATCTTGTGGTTTTGCAGAAAACTTCATCCGCGTCTACCAAAAGATGCATGTGCATGCTTAAAACGCGTTTTTGCACAAATGCGTGCGCGGGTGCTAAAAAGAGCAGCATCGGCATGCTTAGCACGTCGTTTGGTAGAAATCCACGTGCGCGTTCTGCAAAAAGCACCATTTGCATGCACATCTTGTGGTTTTGCAGAAAACTTCATCCGCGTCTACCAAAAGATGCATGTGCATGCTTAAAACGCGTTTTCGCACAAATCCGTGCGCGGGTGCTAAAAAGAGCAGCATCGGCATGCTTAGCACGTCGTTTGGTAGAAATCCACGTGCGCGTTCTGCCAAAAGCACCATTTGCATGCACATTCTGTGGTTTTGCAGAAAACTTCATCCGCGTCTACCAAAAGATGCATGTGCATGCTTAAAACGCGTTTTCGCACAAATGCGTGCGCGGGTGCTAAAAAGAGCAGCATCGGCATGCTTAGCACGTCGTTTGGTAGAAATCCACGTGCGCGTTCTGCCAAAAGCACCATTTGCATGCACATCTTGTGGTTTTGCAGAAAACTTCATCCGCGTCTACCAAAAGATGTATGTGCATGCTTAAAACGCGTTTTCGCACAAATCCGTGCGCGGGTGCTAAAAAGAGCAGCATCGGCATGCTTAGCACGTCGTTTGGTAGAAATCCACGTGCGCGTTCTGCCAAAAGCACCATTTGCATGCACATCTTGTGGTTTTGCAGAAAACTTCATCCGCGTCTACCAAAAGATGCATGTGCATGCTTAAAACGCGTTTTCGCACAAATGCGTGCGCGGGTGCTAAAAAGAGCAGCATCGGCATGCTTAGCACGTCGTTTGGTAGAAATCCACGTGCGCGTTCTGCCAAAAGCACCATTTGCATGCACATCTTGTGGTTTTGCAGAAAACTTCATCCGCGTCTACCAAAAGATGCATGTGCATGCTTAAAACTCGTTTTCGCAGAAATCCGTGCGCGGGTGCTAAAAAGAGCAGCATCGGCATGCTTAGCACGTCGTTTGGTAGAAATCCACGTGCGCGTTCTGCCAAAAGCACCATTTGCATGCACATCTTGTGGTTTTGCAGAAAACTTCATCCGCGTCTACCAAAAGATGCATGTGCATGCTTAAAACGCGTTTTCGCACAAATGCGTGCGGGGGTGCTAAAAAGAGCAGCATCGGCATGCTTAGCACGTCGTTTGGTAGAAATCCACGTGCGCGTTCTGCCAAAAGCACCATTTGCATGCACATCTTGTAGTTTTGCAGAAAACTTCATCCGCGTCTACCAAAAGATGCATGTGCATGCTTAAAACGCGTTTTCGCACAAATCCGTGCGCGGGTGCTAAAAAGAGCAGCATCGGCATGCTTAGCACGTCGTTTGGTAGAAATCCACGTGCGCGTTCTGCCAAAAGCACCATTTGCATGCACATCTTGTGGTTTTGCAGAAAACTTCATCCGCGTCTACCAAAAGATGCATGTGCATGCTTAAAACGCGTTTTCGCACAAATCCGTGCGCGGGTGCTAAAAAGAGCAGCATCGGCATGCTTAGCACGTCGTTTGGTAGAAATCCACGTGCGCGTTCTGCCAAAAGCACCATTTGCATGCACATCTTGTGGTTTTGCAGAAAACTTCATCCGCGTCTACCAAAAGATGCATGTGCATACTTAAAACGCGTTTTCGCACAAATCCGTGCGCGGGTGCTAAAAAGAGCAGCATCGGCATGCTTAGCACGTCGTTTGGTAGAAATCCACGTGCGTGTTCTGCCAAAAGCACCATTTGCATGCACATCTTGTGGTTTTGCAGAAAACTTCATCCGCGTCTACCAAAAGATGCATGTGCATGCTTAAAACGCGTTTTCGCACAAATCCGTGCGCGGGTGCTAAAAAGAGCAGCATCGGCATGCTTAGCACGTCGTTTGGTAGAAATCCACGTGCGCGTTCTGCCAAAAGCACCATTTGCATGCACATCTTGTGGTTTTGCAGAAAACTTCATCCGCGTCTACCAAAAGATGCATGTGCATGCTTAAAACGCGTTTTCGCACAAATCCGCGCGCGGGTGCTAAAAAGAGCAGCATCGGCAAGCTTAGCACGTCGTTTGGTAGAAATCCACGTGCGCGTTCTGCAAAAAGCACCATTTGCATGCACATCTTGTGGTTTTGCAGAAAACTTCATCCGCGTCTACCAAAAGATGCATGTGCATGCTTAAAACGCGTTTTCGCACAAATGCGTGCGCGGGTGCTAACAAGAGCAGCATCGGCATGCTTAGCACGCCGTTTGGTAGAAATCCACGTGCGCGTTCTGCAAAAAGCACCATTTGCATGCACATCTTGTGGTTTTGCAGAAAACTTCATCCGCGTCTACCAAAAGATGCATGTGCATGCTTAAAACGCGTTTTTGCACAAATGCGTGCGCGGGTGCTAAAAAGAGCAGCATCGGCATGCTTAGCACGTCGTTTGGTAGAAATCCACGTGCGCGTTCTGCAAAAAGCACCATTTGCATGCACATCTTGTGGTTTTGCAGAAAACTTCATCCGCGTCTACCAAAAGATGCATGTGCATGCTTAAAACGCGTTTTCGCACAAATCCGTGCGCGGGTGCTAAAAAGAGCAGCATCGGCATGCTTAGCACGTCGTTTGGTAGAAATCCACGTGCGCGTTCTGCCAAAAGCACCATTTGCATGCACATTCTGTGGTTTTGCAGAAAACTTCATCCGCGTCTACCAAAAGATGCATGTGCATGCTTAAAACGCGTTTTCGCACAAATGCGTGCGCGGGTGCTAAAAAGAGCAGCATCGGCATGCTTAGCACGTCGTTTGGTAGAAATCCACGTGCGCGTTCTGCCAAAAGCACCATTTGCATGCACATCTTGTGGTTTTGCAGAAAACTTCATCCGCGTCTACCAAAAGATGTATGTGCATGCTTAAAACGCGTTTTCGCACAAATCCGTGCGCGGGTGCTAAAAAGAGCAGCATCGGCATGCTTAGCACGTCGTTTGGTAGAAATCCACGTGCGCGTTCTGCCAAAAGCACCATTTGCATGCACATCTTGTGGTTTTGCAGAAAACTTCATCCGCGTCTACCAAAAGATGCATGTGCATGCTTAAAACGCGTTTTCGCACAAATGCGTGCGCGGGTGCTAAAAAGAGCAGCATCGGCATGCTTAGCACGTCGTTTGGTAGAAATCCACGTGCGCGTTCTGCCAAAAGCACCATTTGCATGCACATCTTGTGGTTTTGCAGAAAACTTCATCCGCGTCTACCAAAAGATGCATGTGCATGCTTAAAACTCGTTTTCGCAGAAATCCGTGCGCGGGTGCTAAAAAGAGCAGCATCGGCATGCTTAGCACGTCGTTTGGTAGAAATCCACGTGCGCGTTCTGCCAAAAGCACCATTTGCATGCACATCTTGTGGTTTTGCAGAAAACTTCATCCGCGTCTACCAAAAGATGCATGTGCATGCTTAAAACGCGTTTTCGCACAAATGCGTGCGGGGGTGCTAAAAAGAGCAGCATCGGCATGCTTAGCACGTCGTTTGGTAGAAATCCACGTGCGCGTTCTGCCAAAAGCACCATTTGCATGCACATCTTGTAGTTTTGCAGAAAACTTCATCCGCGTCTACCAAAAGATGCATGTGCATGCTTAAAACGCGTTTTCGCACAAATCCGTGCGCGGGTGCTAAAAAGAGCAGCATCGGCATGCTTAGCACGTCGTTTGGTAGAAATCCACGTGCGCGTTCTGCCAAAAGCACCATTTGCATGCACATCTTGTGGTTTTGCAGAAAACTTCATCCGCGTCTACCAAAAGATGCATGTGCATGCTTAAAACGCGTTTTCGCACAAATCCGTGCGCGGGTGCTAAAAAGAGCAGCATCGGCATGCTTAGCACGTCGTTTGGTAGAAATCCACGTGCGCGTTCTGCCAAAAGCACCATTTGCATGCACATCTTGTGGTTTTGCAGAAAACTTCATCCGCGTCTACCAAAAGATGCATGTGCATACTTAAAACGCGTTTTCGCACAAATCCGTGCGCGGGTGCTAAAAAGAGCAGCATCGGCATGCTTAGCACGTCGTTTGGTAGAAATCCACGTGCGTGTTCTGCCAAAAGCACCATTTGCATGCACATCTTGTGGTTTTGCAGAAAACTTCATCCGCGTCTACCAAAAGATGCATGTGCATGCTTAAAACGCGTTTTCGCACAAATCCGTGCGCGGGTGCTAAAAAGAGCAGCATCGGCATGCTTAGCACGTCGTTTGGTAGAAATCCACGTGCGCGTTCTGCCAAAAGCACCATTTGCATGCACATCTTGTGGTTTTGCAGAAAACTTCATCCGCGTCTACCAAAAGATGCATGTGCATGCTTAAAACGCGTTTTCGCACAAATCCGCGCGCGGGTGCTAAAAAGAGCAGCATCGGCATGCTTAGCACGTCGTTTGGTAGAAATCCACGTGCGCGTTCTGCCAAAAGCACCATTTGCATGCACATCTTGTGGTTTTGCAGAAAACTTCATCCGCGTCTACCAAAAGATGCATGTGCATGCTTAAAACGCGTTTTCGCACAAATCCGTGCGCGGGTGCTAAAAAGAGCAGCATCGGCATGCTTAGCACGTCGTTTGGTAGAAATCCACGTGCGCGTTCTGCCAAAAGCACCATTTGCATGCACATCTTGTGGTTTTGCAGAAAACTTCATCCGCGTCTACCAAAAGATGCATGTGCATGCTTAAAACGCGTTTTCGAACAAATCCGTGCGCGGGTGCTAAAAAAAGCAGCATCGGCATGCTTAGCACGTCGTTTGGTAGAAATCCACCGTGCGCGTTCTGCCAAAAGCACCATTTGCATGCACATCTTGTGGTTTTGCAGAAAACTTCATCCGCGTCTACCAAAAGATGCATGTGCATGCTTAAAACGCGTTTTCGCACAAATCCGCGCGCGGGTGCTAAAAAGAGCAGCATCGGCATACTTAGCACGTCGTTTGGTAGAAATCCACGTGCGCGTTCTGCCAAAAGCACCATTTGCATGCACATCTTGTGGTTTTGCAGAAAACTTCATCCGCGTCTACCAAAAGATGCATGTGCATGCTTAAAACGCGTTTTCGCACAAATCCGTGCGCGGGTGCTAAAAAGAGCAGCATCGGCATGCTTAGCACGTCGTTTGGTAGAAATCCACGTGCGCGTTCTGCCAAAAGCACCATTTGCATGCACATTTTGTGGTTTTGCAGAAAACTTCATCCGCGTCTACCAAAAGATGCATGTGCATGCTTAAAACGCGTTTTCGCACAAATGCGTGCGCGGGTGCTAAAAAGAGCAGCATCGGCATGCTTAGCACGTCGTTTGGTAGAAATCCACGTGCGCGTTCTGCCAAAAGCACCATTTGCATGCACATCTTGTGGTTTTGCAGAAAACTTCATCCGCGTCTACCAAAAGATGTATGTGCTTGCTTAAAACGCGTTTTCGCACAAATCCGTGCGCGGGTGCTAAAAAGAGCAGCATCGGCATGCTTAGCACGTCGTTTGGTAGAAATCCACGTGCGCGTTCTGCAAAAAGCACCATTTGCATGCACATCTTGTGGTTTTGCAGAAAACTTCATCCGCGTCTACCAAAAGATGCATGTGCATGCTTAAAACGCGTTTTCGCACAAATGCGTGCGCGGGTGCTAAAAAGAGCAGCATCGGCATGCTTAGCACGTCGTTTGGTAGAAATCCACGTGCGCGTTCTGCCAAAAGCACCATTTGCATGCACATCTTGTGGTTTTGCAGAAAACTTCATCCGCGTCTACCAAAAGATGCATGTGCATGCTTAAAACGCGTTTTCGCACAAATCCGTGCGCGGGTGCTAAAAAGAGCAGCATCGGCATGCTTAGCACGTCGTTTGGTAGAAATCCACGTGCGCGTTCTGCCAAAAGCACCATTTGCATGCACATCTTGTGGTTTTGCAGAAAACTTCATCCGCGTCTACCAAAAGATGCATGTGCATGCTTAAAACGCATTTTCGCACAAATCCGTGCGCGGGTGCTAAAAAGAGCAGCATCGGCATGCTTAGCACGTCGTTTGGTAGAAATCCACGTGCGCGTTCTGCCAAAAGCACCATTTGCATGCACATCTTGTGGTTTTGCAGAAAACTTCATCCGCGTCCACCAAAAGATGCATGTGCATGCTTAAAACGCGTTTTCGCACAAATCCGTGCGCGGGTGCTAAAAAGAGCAGCATCGGCATGCTTAGCACGTCGTTTGGTAGAAATCCACGTGCGCGTTCTGCAAAAAGCACCATTTGCATGCACATCTTGTGGTTTTGCAGAAAACTTCATCCGCGTCTACCAAAAGATGCATGTGCATGCTTAAAACGCGTTTTCGCACAAATGCGTGCGCGGGTGCTAAAAAGAGCAGCATCGGCATGCTTAGCACGTCGTTTGGTAGAAATCCACGTGCGCGTTCTGCCAAAAGCACCATTTGCATGCACATCTTGTGGTTTTGCAGAAAACTTCATCCGCGTCTACCAAAAGATGCATGTGCATGCTTAAAGTGCGTTTTCGCACAAATCCGTGCGCTGGTGCTAAAAAGAGCAGCATCGGCAAGCTTAGCACGTCGTTTGGTAGAAATCCACGTGCGCGTTCTGCAAAAAGCACCATTTGCATGCACATCTTGTGGTTTTGCAGAAAACTTCATCCGCGTCTACCAAAAGATGCATGTGCATGCTTAAAACGCGTTTTCGCACAAATGCGTGCGCGGGTGCTAACAAGAGCAGCATCGGCATGCTTAGCACGCCGTTTGGTAGAAATCCACGTGCGCGTTCTGCAAAAAGCACCATTTGCATGCACATCTTGTGGTTTTGCAGAAAACTTCATCCGCGTCTACCAAAAGATGCATGTGCATGCTTAAAACGCGTTTTTGCACAAATGCGTGCGCGGGTGCTAAAAAGAGCAGCATCGGCATGCTTAGCACGTCGTTTGGTAGAAATCCACGTGCGCGTTCTGCAAAAAGCACCATTTGCATGCACATCTTGTGGTTTTGCAGAAAACTTCATCCGCGTCTACCAAAAGATGCATGTGCATGCTTAAAACGCGTTTTCGCACAAATGCGTGCGCGGGTGCTAAAAAGAGCAGCATCGGCATGCTTAGCACGTCGTTTGGTAGAAATCCACGTGCGCGTTCTGCCAAAAGCACCATTTGCATGCACATCTTGTGGTTTTGCAGAAAACTTCATCCGCGTCTACCAAAAGATGCATGTGCATGCTTAAAGTGCGTTTTCGCACAAATCCGTGCGCTGGTGCTAAAAAGAGCAGCATCGGCAAGCTTAGCACGTCGTTTGGTAGAAATCCACGTGCGCGTTCTGCAAAAAGCACCATTTGCATGCACATCTTGTGGTTTTGCAGAAAACTTCATCCGCGTCTACCAAAAGATGCATGTGCATGCTTAAAACGCGTTTTCGCACAAATGCGTGCGCGGGTGCTAACAAGAGCAGCATCGGCATGCTTAGCACGCCGTTTGGTAGAAATCCACGTGCGCGTTCTGCAAAAAGCACCATTTGCATGCACATCTTGTGGTTTTGCAGAAAACTTCATCCGCGTCTACCAAAAGATGCATGTGCATGCTTAAAACGCGTTTTTGCACAAATGCGTGCGCGGGTGCTAAAAAGAGCAGCATCGGCATGCTTAGCACGTCGTTTGGTAGAAATCCACGTGCGCGTTCTGCCAAAAGCACCATTTGCATGCACATCTTGTGGTTTTGCAGAAAACTTCATCCGCTTCTACCAAAAGATGCATTGGCATGCTTAAAACGCGTTTTCGCACAAATCCGTGCGCGGGTGCTAAAAAGAGCAGCATCGGCATGCTTAGCACGTCGTTTGGTAGAAATCCACGTGCGCGTTCTGCCAAAAGCACCATTTGCATGCACATCTTCTGGTTTTGCAGAAAACTTCATCCGCGTCTACCAAAAGATGCATATGCATGCTTAAAACGCGTTTTCGCACAAATCCGTGCGCGGGTGCTAAAAAGAGCAGCATCGGCATGCTTAGCACGTCGTTTGGTAGAAATCCACGTGCGCGTTCTGCCAAAAGCACCATTTGCATGCACATCTTGTGGTTTTGCAGAAAACTTCATCCGCGTGTACCAAAAGATGCATGTGCATGCTTAAAACGCGTTTTCGCACAAATCCGTGCGCGGGTGCTAAAAAGAGCAGCATCGGCATGCTTAGCACGTCGTCTGGTAGAAATCCACGTGCGCGTTCTGCAGAAAGCACCATTTGCATGCACATCTTGTGGTTTTGCAGAAAACTTCATCCGCGTCTACCAAAAGATGCATGTGCATGCTAAAAACGCGTTTTCTCACAAATGCGTGCGCGGGTGCTAAAAAGAGCAGCATCGGCATGCTTAGCACGTCGTTTGGTAGAAATCCACGTGCGCGTTCTGCCAAAAGCACCATTTGCATGCACATCTTGTGGTTTTGCAGAAAACTTCATCCGCGTCTACCAAAAGATGCATGTGCATGCTTAAAACGCGTTTTCGCACAAATCCGTACGCGGGTGCTAAAAAGAGCAGCATCGGCATGGTTAGCACGTCGTTTGGTAGAAATCCACGTGCGCGTTCTGCCAAAAGCACCATTTGCATGCACATATTGTGGTTTTGTAGAAAACTTCATCCGCGTCTACCCAAAGATGCATGTGCATGCTTAAAACGCGTTTTTGCACAAATCCGTGCGCGGGTGCTAAAAAGAGCAGCATCGGCATGCTTAGCACGTCGTTTGGTAGAAATCCACGTACGCGTTCTGCCAAAAGCACCATTTGCATGCACATCTTGTGGTTTTGCAGAAAACTTCATCCGCGTTTACCAAAAGATGCATGTGCATGCTTAAAACGCGTTTTCGCACAAATCCGTGCGCGGGTGCTAAAAAGAGCAGCATCGGCATGCTTAGCACGTCGTCTGGTAGAAATCCACGTGCGCGTTCTGCAAAAAGCACCATTTGCATGCACATCTTGTGGTTTTGCAGAAAACTTCATCCGCGTCTACCAAAAGATGCATGTGCATGCTAAAAACGCGTTTTCTCACAAATGCGTGCGCGGGTGCTAAAAAGAGCAGCATCGGCATGCTTAGCACGTCGTTTGGTAGAAATCCACGTACGCGTTCTGCCAAAAGCACCATTTGCATGCACATCTTGTGGTTTTGCAGAAAACTTCATCCGCGTCTACCAAAAGATGCATGTGCATGCTTAAAACGCGTTTTCGCACAAATCCGTGCGCGGGTGCTAAAAAGAGCAGCATCGGCATGCTTAGCACGTCGTTTGGTAGAAATCCACGTGCGCGTTCTGCCAAAAGCACCATTTGCATGCACATCTTGTGGTTTTGCAGAAAACTTCATCCGCGTCTACCAAAAGAGGCATGTGCATGCTTAAAACGCGTTTTCGCACGAATGCGTGCGCGGGTGCTAAAAAGAGCAGCATCGGCATGCTTAGCACGTCGTTTGGTAGAAATCCACGTGCGCGTTCTGCCAAAAGCACCATTTGCATGCACATCTTGTGGTTTTGCAGAAAACTTCATCCGCGTCTACCAAAAGATGCATGTGCATGCTTAAAACGCGTTTTCGCACAAATCCGTGCGCGGGTGCTAAAAAGAGCAGCATCGGCATGCTTAGCACGTCGTTTGGTAGAAATCCACGTGCGCGTTCTGCAAAAAGCACCATTTGCATGCACATCTTGTGGTTTTGCAGAAAACTTCATCCGCGTCCACCAAAAGATGCATGTGCATGCTTAAAACGCGTTTTCGCACAAATCCGTGCGCGGGTGCTAAAAAGAGCAGCATCGGCATGCTTAGCACGTCGTTTGGTAGAAATCCACGTGCGCGTTCTGCAAAAAGCACCATTTGCATGCACATCTTGTGGTTTTGCAGAAAACTTCATCCGCGTCTACCAAAAGATGCATGTGCATGCTTAAAACGCGTTTTCGCACAAATGCGTGCGCGGGTGCTAAAAAGAGCAGCATCGGCATGCTTAGCACGTCGTTTGGTAGAAATCCACGTGCGCGTTCTGCCAAAAGCACCATTTGCATGCACATCTTGTGGTTTTGCAGAAAACTTCATCCGCGTCTACCAAAAGATGCATGTGCATGCTTAAAGCGCGTTTTCGCACAAATCCGTGCGCTGGTGCTAAAAAGAGCAGCATCGGCAAGCTTAGCACGTCGTTTGGTAGAAATCCACGTGCGCGTTCTGCAAAAAGCACCATTTGCATGCACATCTTGTGGTTTTGCAGACAACTTCATCCGCGTCTACCAAAAGATGCATGTGCATGCTTAAAACGCGTTTTCGCACAAATGCGTGCGCGGGTGCTAACAAGAGCAGCATCGGCATGCTTAGCACGCCGTTTGGTAGAAATCCACGTGCGCGTTCTGCAAAAAGCACCATTTGCATGCACATCTTGTGGTTTTGCAGAAAACTTCATCCGCGTCTACCAAAAGATGCATGTGCATGCTTAAAACGCGTTTTTGCACAAATGCGTGCGCGGGTGCTAAAAAGAGCAGCATCGGCATGCTTAGCACGTCGTTTGGTAGAAATCCACGTGCGCGTTCTGCCAAAAGCACCATTTGCATGCACATCTTGTGGTTTTGCAGAAAACTTCATCCGCTTCTACCAAAAGATGCATTGGCATGCTTAAAACGCGTTTTCGCACAAATCCGTGCGCGGGTGCTAAAAAGAGCAGCATCGGCATGCTTAGCACGTCGTTTGGTAGAAATCCACGTGCGCGTTCTGCCAAAAGCACCATTTGCATGCACATCTTCTGGTTTTGCAGAAAACTTCATCCGCGTCTACCAAAAGATGCATATGCATGCTTAAAACGCGTTTTCGCACAAATCCGTGCGCGGGTGCTAAAAAGAGCAGCATCGGCATGCTTAGCACGTCGTTTGGTAGAAATCCACGTGCGCGTTCTGCCAAAAGCACCATTTGCATGCACATCTTGTGGTTTTGCAGAAAACTTCATCCGCGTCTACCAAAAGATGCATGTGCATGCTTAAAACGCGTTTTCGCACAAATCCGTGCGCGGGTGCTAAAAAGAGCAGCATCGGCATGCTTAGCACGTCGTCTGGTAGAAATCCACGTGCGCGTTCTGCAGAAAGCACCATTTGCATGCACATCTTGTGGTTTTGCAGAAAACTTCATCCGCGTCTACCAAAAGATGCATGTGCATGCTAAAAACGCGTTTTCTCACAAATGCGTGCGCGGGTGCTAAAAAGAGCAGCATCGGCATGCTTAGCACGTCGTTTGGTAGAAATCCACGTGCGCGTTCTGCCAAAAGCACCATTTGCATGCACATCTTGTGGTTTTGCAGAAAACTTCATCCGCGTCTACCAAAAGATGCATGTGCATGCTTAAAACGCGTTTTCGCACAAATCCGTACGCGGGTGCTAAAAAGAGCAGCATCGGCATGGTTAGCACGTCGTTTGGTAGAAATCCACGTGCGCGTTCTGCCAAAAGCACCATTTGCATGCACATATTGTGGTTTTGTAGAAAACTTCATCCGCGTCTACCCAAAGATGCATGTGCATGCTTAAAACGCGTTTTTGCACAAATCCGTGCGCGGGTGCTAAAAAGAGCAGCATCGGCATGCTTAGCACGTCGTTTGGTAGAAATCCACGTACGCGTTCTGCCAAAAGCACGATTTGCATGCACATCTTGTGGTTTTGCAGAAAACTTCATCCGCGTTTACCAAAAGATGCATGTGCATGCTTAAAACGCGTTTTCGCACAAATCCGTGCGCGGGTGCTAAAAAGAGCAGCATCGGCATGCTTAGCACGTCGTTTGGTAGAAATCCACGTACGCGTTCTGCCAAAAGCACCATTTGCATGCACATCTTGTGGTTTTGCAGAAAACTTCATCCGCGTTTACCAAAAGATGCATGTGCATGCTTAAAACGCGTTTTCGCACAAATGCGTGCGCGGGTGCTAAAAAGAGCAGCATCGGCATGCTTAGCACGTCGTTTGGTAGAAATCCACGTGCGCGTTCTGCCAAAAGCACCATTTGCATGCACATCTTGTGGTTTTGCAGAAAACTTCATCCGCGTCTACCAAAAGATGCATGTGCATGCTTAAAGCGCGTTTTCGCACAAATCCGTGCGCTGGTGCTAAAAAGAGCAGCATCGGCAAGCTTAGCACGTCGTTTGGTAGAAATCCACGTGCGCGTTCTGCAAAAAGCACCATTTGCATGCACATCTTGTGGTTTTGCAGAAAACTTCATCCGCGTCTACCAAAAGATGCATGTGCATGCTTAAAACGCGTTTTCGCACAAATGCGTGCGCGGGTGCTAACAAGAGCAGCATCGGCATGCTTAGCACGCCGTTTGGTAGAAATCCACGTGCGCGTTCTGCAAAAAGCACCATTTGCATGCACATCTTGTGGTTTTGCAGAAAACTTCATCCGCGTCTACCAAAAGATGCATGTGCATGCTTAAAACGCGTTTTTGCACAAATGCGTGCGCGGGTGCTAAAAAGAGCAGCATCGGCATGCTTAGCACGTCGTTTGGTAGAAATCCACGTGCGCGTTCTGCCAAAAGCACCATTTGCATGCACATCTTGTGGTTTTGCAGAAAACTTCATCCGCTTCTACCAAAAGATGCATGTGCATGCTTAAAACGCGTTTTCGCACAAATCCGTGCGCGGGTGCTAAAAAGAGCAGCATCGGCATGCTTAGCACGTCGTTTGGTAGAAATCCACGTGCGCGTTCTGCCAAAAGCACCATTTGCATGCACATCTTGTGGTTTTGCAGAAAACTTCATCCGCATCTACCAAAAGATGCATGTGCATGCTTAAAACGCGTTTTCGCACAAATCCGTGCGCGGGTGCTAAAAAGAGCAGCATCGGCATGCTTAGCACGTCGTTTGGTAGAAATCCACGTGCGCGTTCTGCCAAAAGCACCATTTGCATGCACATCTTGTGGTTTTGCAGAAAACTTCATCCGCGTCTACCAAAAGATGCATGTGCATGCTTAAAACGCGTTTTCGCACAAATCCGCGCGCGGGTGCTAAAAAGAGCAGCATCGGCATGCTTAGCACGTCGTTTGGTAGAAATCCACGTGCGCGTTCTGCCAAAAGCACCATTTGCATGCACATCTTGTGGTTTTGCAGAAAACTTCATCCGCGTCTACCAAAAGATGCATGTGCATGCGTAAAACGCGTTTTCGCACAAATCCGTGCGCGGGTGCTAAAAAGAGCAGCATCGGCATGCTTAGCACGTCGTTTGGTAGAAATCCACGTGCGCGTTCTGCCAAAAGCACCATTTGCATGCACATCTTGTGGTTTTGCAGAAAACTTCATCCGCGTCTACCAAAAGATGCATGTGCATGCTTAAAACGCGTTTTCGAACAAATCCGTGCGCGGGTGCTAAAAAAAGCAGCATCGGCATGCTTAGCACGTCGTTTGGTAGAAATCCACGTGCGCGTTCTGCCAAAAGCACCATTTGCATGCACATCTTGTGGTTTTGCAGAAAACATCATCCGCGTCTACCAAAAGATGCATGTGCATGCTTAAAACGCGTTTTCGCACAAATCCGCGCGCGGGTGCTAAAAAGAGCAGCATCGGCATACTTAGCACGTCGTTTGGTAGAAATCCACGTGCGCGTTCTGCCAAAAGCACCATTTGCATGCACATCTTGTGGTTTTGCAGAAAACTTCATCCGCGTCTACCAAAAGATGCATGTGCATGCTTAAAACGCGTTTTCGCACAAATCCGTGCGCGGGTGCTAAAAAGAGCAGCATCGGCATGCTTAGCACGTCGTTTGGTAGAAATCCACGTGCGCGTTCTGCCAAAAGCACCATTTGCATGCACATTCTGTGGTTTTGCAGAAAACTTCATCCGCGTCTACCAAAAGATGCATGTGCATGCTTAAAACGCGTTTTCGCACAAATGCGTGCGCGGGTGCTAAAAAGAGCAGCATCGGCATGCTTAGCACGTCGTTTGGTAGAAATCCACGTGCGCGTTCTGCCAAAAGCACCATTTGCATGCACATCTTGTGGTTTTGCAGAAAACTTCATCCGCGTCTACCAAAAGATGTATGTGCATGCTTAAAACGCGTTTTCGCACAAATCCGTGCGCGGGTGCTAAAAAGAGCAGCATCGGCATGCTTAGCACGTCGTTTGGTAGAAATCCACGTGCGCGTTCTGCCAAAAGCACCATTTGCATGCACATCTTGTGGTTTTGCAGAAAACTTCATCCGCGTCTACCAAAAGATGCATGTGCATGCTTAAAACGCGTTTTCGCACAAATGCGTGCGCGGGTGCTAAAAAGAGCAGCATCGGCATGCTTAGCACGTCGTTTGGTAGAAATCCACGTGCGCGTTCTGCCAAAAGCACCATTTGCATGCACATCTTGTGGTTTTGCAGAAAACTTCATCCGCGTCTACCAAAAGATGCATGTGCATGCTTAAAACTCGTTTTCGCAGAAATCCGTGCGCGGGTGCTAAAAAGAGCAGCATCGGCATGCTTAGCACGTCGTTTGGTAGAAATCCACGTGCGCGTTCTGCCAAAAGCACCATTTGCATGCACATCTTGTGGTTTTGCAGAAAACTTCATCCGCGTCTACCAAAAGATGCATGTGCATGCTTAAAACGCGTTTTCGCACAAATGCGTGCGGGGGTGCTAAAAAGAGCAGCATCGGCATGCTTAGCACGTCGTTTGGTAGAAATCCACGTGCGCGTTCTGCCAAAAGCACCATTTGCATGCACATCTTGTAGTTTTGCAGAAAACTTCATCCGCGTCTACCAAAAGATGCATGTGCATGCTTAAAACGCGTTTTCGCACAAATCCGTGCGCGGGTGCTAAAAAGAGCAGCATCGGCATGCTTAGCACGTCGTTTGGTAGAAATCCACGTGCGCGTTCTGCCAAAAGCACCATTTGCATGCACATCTTGTGGTTTTGCAGAAAACTTCATCCGCGTCTACCAAAAGATGCATGTGCATGCTTAAAACGCGTTTTCGCACAAATCCGTGCGCGGGTGCTAAAAAGAGCAGCATCGGCATGCTTAGCACGTCGTTTGGTAGAAATCCACGTGCGCGTTCTGCCAAAAGCACCATTTGCATGCACATCTTGTGGTTTTGCAGAAAACTTCATCCGCGTCTACCAAAAGATGCATGTGCATACTTAAAACGCGTTTTCGCACAAATCCGTGCGCGGGTGCTAAAAAGAGCAGCATCGGCATGCTTAGCACGTCGTTTGGTAGAAATCCACGTGCGTGTTCTGCCAAAAGCACCATTTGCATGCACATCTTGTGGTTTTGCAGAAAACTTCATCCGCGTCTACCAAAAGATGCATGTGCATGCTTAAAACGCGTTTTCGCACAAATCCGTGCGCGGGTGCTAAAAAGAGCAGCATCGGCATGCTTAGCACGTCGTTTGGTAGAAATCCACGTGCGCGTTCTGCCAAAAGCACCATTTGCATGCACATCTTGTGGTTTTGCAGAAAACTTCATCCGCGTCTACCAAAAGATGCATGTGCATGCTTAAAACGCGTTTTCGCACAAATCCGCGCGCGGGTGCTAAAAAGAGCAGCATCGGCATGCTTAGCACGTCGTTTGGTAGAAATCCACGTGCGCGTTCTGCCAAAAGCACCATTTGCATGCACATCTTGTGGTTTTGCAGAAAACTTCATCCGCGTCTACCAAAAGATGCATGTGCATGCTTAAAACGCGTTTTCGCACAAATCCGTGCGCGGGTGCTAAAAAGAGCAGCATCGGCATGCTTAGCACGTCGTTTGGTAGAAATCCACGTGCGCGTTCTGCCAAAAGCACCATTTGCATGCACATCTTGTGGTTTTGCAGAAAACTTCATCCGCGTCTACCAAAAGATGCATGTGCATGCTTAAAACGCGTTTTCGAACAAATCCGTGCGCGGGTGCTAAAAAAAGCAGCATCGGCATGCTTAGCACGTCGTTTGGTAGAAATCCACGTGCGCGTTCTGCCAAAAGCACCATTTGCATGCACATCTTGTGGTTTTGCAGAAAACTTCATCCGCGTCTACCAAAAGATGCATGTGCATGCTTAAAACGCGTTTTCGCACAAATCCGCGCGCGGGTGCTAAAAAGAGCAGCATCGGCATACTTAGCACGTCGTTTGGTAGAAATCCACGTGCGCGTTCTGCCAAAAGCACCATTTGCATGCACATCTTGTGGTTTTGCAGAAAACTTCATCCGCGTCTACCAAAAGATGCATGTGCATGCTTAAAACGCGTTTTCGCACAAATCCGTGCGCGGGTGCTAAAAAGAGCAGCATCGGCATGCTTAGCACGTCGTTTGGTAGAAATCCACGTGCGCGTTCTGCCAAAAGCACCATTTGCATGCACATTTTGTGGTTTTGCAGAAAACTTCATCCGCGTCTACCAAAAGATGCATGTGCATGCTTAAAACGCGTTTTCGCACAAATGCGTGCGCGGGTGCTAAAAAGAGCAGCATCGGCATGCTTAGCACGTCGTTTGGTAGAAATCCACGTGCGCGTTCTGCCAAAAGCACCATTTGCATGCACATCTTGTGGTTTTGCAGAAAACTTCATCCGCGTCTACCAAAAGATGTATGTGCTTGCTTAAAACGCGTTTTCGCACAAATCCGTGCGCGGGTGCTAAAAAGAGCAGCATCGGCATGCTTAGCACGTCGTTTGGTAGAAATCCACGTGCGCGTTCTGCAAAAAGCACCATTTGCATGCACATCTTGTGGTTTTGCAGAAAACTTCATCCGCGTCTACCAAAAGATGCATGTGCATGCTTAAAACGCGTTTTCGCACAAATGCGTGCGCGGGTGCTAAAAAGAGCAGCATCGGCATGCTTAGCACGTCGTTTGGTAGAAATCCACGTGCGCGTTCTGCCAAAAGCACCATTTGCATGCACATCTTGTGGTTTTGCAGAAAACTTCATCCGCGTCTACCAAAAGATGCATGTGCATGCTTAAAACGCGTTTTCGCACAAATCCGTGCGCGGGTGCTAAAAAGAGCAGCATCGGCATGCTTAGCACGTCGTTTGGTAGAAATCCACGTGCGCGTTCTGCCAAAAGCACCATTTGCATGCACATCTTGTGGTTTTGCAGAAAACTTCATCCGCGTCTACCAAAAGATGCATGTGCATGCTTAAAACGCGTTTTCGCACAAATCCGTGCGCGGGTGCTAAAAAGAGCAGCATCGGCATGCTTAGCACGTCGTTTGGTAGAAATCCACGTGCGCGTTCTGCCAAAAGCACCATTTGCATGCACATCTTGTGGTTTTGCAGAAAACTTCATCCGCGTCTACCAAAAGATGCATGTGCATACTTAAAACGCGTTTTCGCACAAATCCGTGCGCGGGTGCTAAAAAGAGCAGCATCGGCATGCTTAGCACGTCGTTTGGTAGAAATCCACGTGCGCGTTCTGCCAAAAGCACCATTTGCATGCACATCTTGTGGTTTTGCAGAAAACTTCATCCGCGTCTACCAAAAGATGCATGTGCATGCTTAAAATGCGTTTTCGCACAAATCCGTGCGCGGGTGCTAAAAAGAGCAGCATCGGCATGCTTAGCACGTCGTTTGGTAAAAATCCACGTGCGCGTTCTGCCAAAAGCACCATTTGCATGCACATCTTGTGGTTTTGCAGAAAACTTCATCCGCGTCTACCAAAAGATGCATGTGCATGCTTAAAACGCGTTTTCGCACAAATCCGTGCGCGGGTGCTAAAAAGAGCAGCATCGGCATGCTTAGCACGCCGTTTGGTAGAAATCCACGTGCGCGTTCTGCCAAAAGCACCATTTGCATGCACATCTTGTGGTTTTGCAGAAAACTTCATCCGCGTCTACCAAAAGATGCATGTGCATGCTTAAAACGCGTTTTCGCACAAATCCGTGCGCGGGTGCTAAAAAGAGCAGCATCGGCATGCTTAGCACGTCGTCTGGTAGAAATCCACGTGCGCGTTCTGCAAAAAGCACCATTTGCATGCACATCTTGTGGTTTTGCAGAAAACTTCATCCGCGTCTACCAAAAGATGCATGTGCATGCTAAAAACGCGTTTTCGCACAAATGCGTGCGCGGGTGCTAAAAAGAGCAGCATCGGCATGCTTAGCACGTCGTTTTTTAGAAATCCACGTGCGCGTTCTGCCAAAAGCACCATTTGCATGCACATCTTGTGGTTTTGCAGAAAACTTCATCCGCGTCTACCAAAAGACGCATGTGCATGCTTCAAACGCGTTTTCGCACAAATGCGTGCGCGGGTGCTAAAAAGAGCAGCATCGGCATGCTTAGCACGTCGTTTGGTAGAAATCCACGTGCGCGTTCTGCCAAAAGCACCATTTGCATGCACATCTTGTGGTTTTGCAGAAAACTTCATCCGCGTCTACCAAAAGATGCATGTGCATGCTTAAAACGCGTTTTCGCACAAATGCGTGCGCGGGTGCTAAAAAGAGCAGCATCGGCATGCTTAGCACGTCGTTTGGTAGAAATTCACGTGCGCGTTCTGCCAAAAGCACCATTTGCATGCACATCTTGTGGTTTTGCAGAAAACTTCATCCGCGTCTACCAAAAGATGCATGTGCATGCTTAAAACGGGTTTTGCACAAATCCGTGCGCGGGTGCTAAAAAGAGCAGCATCGGCATGCTTAGCACGTCGTTTGGTAGAAATCCACGTGCGCGTTCTGCCAAAAGCACCATTTGCACGCACATCTTGTGGTTTTGCAGAAAACTTCATCCGCGTCTACCAAAAGATGCATGTGCATGCTTAAAACGCGTTTTCGCACAAATGCGTGCGCGGGTGCTAAAAAGAGCAGCATCGGCATGCTTAGCACGTCGTTTGGTAGAAATCCACGTGCGCGTTCTGCAAAAAGCACCATTTGCATGCACATCTTGTGGTTTTGCAGAAAACTTCATCCGCGTCCACCAAAAGATGCATGTGCATGCTTAAAACGCGTTTTCGCACAAATCCGTGCGCGGGTGCTAAAAAGAGCAGCATCGGCATGCTTAGCACGTCGTTTGGTATAAATCCACGTGCGCGTTCTGCAAAAAGCACCATTTGCATGCACATCTTGTGGTTTTGCAGAAAACTTCATCCGCGTCTACCAAAAGATGCATGTGCATGCTTAAAACGCGTTTTCGCACAAATGCGTGCGCGGGTGCTAAAAAGAGCAGCATCGGCATGCTTAGCACGTCGTTTGGTAGAAATCCACGTGCGCGTTCTGCCAAAAGCACCATTTGCATGCACATCTTGTGGTTTTGCAGAAAACTTCATCCGCGTCTACCAAAATATGCATGTGCATGCTTAAAACGCGTTTTCGCACGAATGCGTGCGCGGGTGCTAAAAAGAGCAGCATCGGCATGCTTAGCACGTCGTTTGGTAGAAATCCACGTGCGCGTTCTGCCAAAAGCACCATTTGCATGCACATCTTGTGGTTTTGCAGAAAACTTCATCCGCGTCTACCAAAAGATGCATGTGCATGCTTAAAACGCGTTTTCGCACAAATCCGTGCGCGGGTGCTAAAAAGAGCAGCATCGGCATGCTTAGCACGTCGTTTGGTAGAAATCCACGTGCGCGTTCTGCAAAAAGCACCATTTGCATGCACATCTTGTGGTTTTGCAGAAAACTTCATCCGCGTCCACCAAAAGATGCATGTGCATGCTTAAAACGCGTTTTCGCACAAATCCGTGCGCGGGTGCTAAAAAGAGCAGCATCGGCATGCTTAGCACGTCGTTTGGTATAAATCCACGTGCGCGTTCTGCAAAAAGCACCATTTGCATGCACATCTTGTGGTTTTGCAGAAAACTTCATCCGCGTCTACCAAAAGATGCATGTGCATGCTTAAAGCGCGTTTTCGCACAAATCCGTGCGCGGGTGCTAAAAAGAGCAGCATCGGCAAGCTTAGCACGTCGTTTGGTAGAAATCCACGTGCGCGTTCTGCAAAAAGCACCATTTGCATGCACATCTTGTGGTTTTGCAGAAAACTTCATCCGCGTCTACCAAAAGATGCATGTGCATGCTTAAAACGCGTTTTCGCACAAATGCGTGCGCGGGTGCTAAAAAGAGCAGCATCGGCAAGCTTAGCACGTCGTTTGGTAGAAATCCACGTGCGCGTTCTGCAAAAAGCACCATTTGCATGCACATCTTGTGGTTTTGCAGAAAACTTCATCCGCGTCTACCAAAAGATGCATGTGCATGCTTAAAACGCGTTTTCGCACAAATGCGTGCGCGGGTGCTAAAAAGAGCAGCATCGGCATGCTTAGCACGTCGTTTGGTAGAAATCCACGTGCGCGTTCTGCAAAAAGCACCATTTGCATGCACATCTTGTGGTTTTTCAGAAAACTTCATCCGCGTCTACCAAAAGATGCATGTGCATGCTTAAAACGCGTTTTCGCACAAATCCGTGCGCGGGTGCTAAAAAGAGCAGCATCGGCATGCTTAGCACGTCGTTTGGTAGATATCCACGTGCGCGTTTTGCCAAAAGCACCATTTGCATGCACATCTTCTGGTTTTGCAGAAAACTTCATCCGCGTCTACCAAAAGATGCATGTGCATGCTTAAAACGCGTTTTCGCACAAATCCGTGCGCGGGTGCTAAAAAGAGCAGCATCGGCATGCTTAGCACGTCGTTTGGTAGAAATCCACGTGCGCGTTCTGCCAAAAGCACCATTTGCATGCACATCTTGTGGTTTTGCAGAAAACTTCATCCGCGTCTACCAAAAGATGCATGTGCATGCTTAAAACGCGTTTTCGCACAAATCCGTGCGCGGGTGCTAAAAAGAGCAGCATCGGCATGCTTAGCACGTCGTCTGGTAGAAATCCACGTGCGCGTTCTGCCAAAAGCACCATTTGCATGCACATCTTGTGGTTTTGCAGAAAACTTCATCCGCGTCTACCAAAAGATGCATGTGCATGCTTAAAACGCGTTTTCGCACAAATCCGTGCGCGGGTGCTAAAAAGAGCAGCATCGGCATGCTTAGCACGTCGTCTGGTAGAAATCCACGTGCGCGTTCTGCAAAAAGCACCATTTGCATGCACATCTTGTGGTTTTGCAGAAAACTTCATCCGCGTCTACCAAAAGATGCATGTGCATGCTAAAAACGCGTTTTCTCACAAATGCGTGCGCGGGTGCTAAAAAGAGCAGCATCGGCATGCTTAGCACGTCGTTTGGTAGAAATCCACGTACGCGTTCTGCCAAAAGCACCATTTGCATGCACATCTTGTGGTTTTGCAGAAAACTTCATCCGCGTCTACCAAAAGATGCATGTGCATGCTTAAAACGCGTTTTCGCACAAATCCGTGCGCGGGTGCTAAAAAGAGCAGCATCGGCACGCTTAGCACGTCGTTTGGTAGAAATCCACGTGCGCGTTCTGCCAAAAGCACCATTTGCATGCACATCTTGTGGTTTTGCAGAAATCTTCATCCGCGTCTACCAAAAGATGCATGTGCATGCTTAAAACGCGTTTTCGCACAAATCCGTGCGCGGGTGCTAAAAAGAGCAGCATCGGCATGCTTAGCACGTCGTTTGGTAGAAATCCACGTGCGCGTTCTGCCAAAAGCACCATTTGCATGCACATCTTGTGGTTTTGCAGAAAACTTCATCCGCGTCCACCAAAAGATGCATGTGCATGCTTAAAACGCGTTTTCGCACAAATCCGTGCGCGGGTGCTAAAAAGAGCAGCATCGGCATGCTTAGCACGTCGTTTGGTAGAAATCCACGTGCGCGTTCTGCCAAAAGCACCATTTGCATGCACATCTTGTGGTTTTGCAGAAAACTTCATCCGCGTCTACCAAAAGATGCATGTGCATGCTTAAAGCGCGTTTTCGCACAAATCCGTGCGCGGGTGCTAAAAAGAGCAGCATCGGCAAGCTTAGCACGTCGTTTGGTAGAAATCCACGTGCGCGTTCTGCAAAAAGCACCATTTGCATGCACATCTTGTGGTTTTGCAGAAAACTTCATCCGCGTCTACCAAAAGATGCATGTGCATGCTTAAAACGCGTTTTCGCACAAATGCGTGCGCGGGTGCTAAAAAGAGCAGCATCGGCATGCTTAGCACGCCGTTTGGTAGAAATCCACGTGCGCGTTCTGCAAAAAGCACCATTTGCATGCACATCTTGTGGTTTTTCAGAAAACTTCATCCGCGTCTACCAAAAGATGCATGTGCATGCTTAAAACGCGTTTTTGCACAAATGCGTGCGCGGGTGCTAAAAAGAGCAGCATCGGCATGCTTAGCACGTCGTTTGGTAGAAATCCACGTGCGCGTTCTGCCAAAAGCACCATTTGCATGCACATCTTGTGGTTTTGCAGAAAACTTCATCCGCGTCTACCAAAAGATGCATGTGCATGCTTAAAACGCGTTTTCGCACAAATCCGTGCGCGGGTGCTAAAAAGAGCAGCATCGGCATGCTTAGCACGTCGTTTGGTAGAAATCCACGTGCGCGTTCTGCCAAAAGCACCATTTGCATGCACATCTTCTGGTTTTGCAGAAAACTTCATCCGCGTCTCCCAAAAGATGCATGTGCATGCTTAAAACGCGTTTTCGCACAAATCCGTGCGCGGGTGCTAAAAAGAGCAGCATCGGCATGCTTAGCACGTCGTTTGGTAGAAATCCACGTGCGCGTTCTGCCAAAAGCACCATTTGCATGCACATCTTGTGGTTTTGCAGAAAACTTCATCCGCGTCTACCAAAAGATGCATGTGCATGCTTAAAACGCGTTTTCGCACAAATCCGTGCGCGGGTGCTAAAAAGAGCAGCATCGGCATGCTTAGCACGTCGTCTGGTAGAAATCCACGTGCGCGTTCTGCAAAAAGCACCATTTGCATGCACATCTTGTGGTTTTGCAGAAAACTTCATCCGCGTCTACCAAAAGATGCATGTGCATGCTAAAAACGCGTTTTCTCACAAATGCGTGCGCGGGTGCTAAAAAGAGCAGCATCGGCATGCTTAGCACGTCGTTTGGTAGAAATCCACGTACGCGTTCTGCCAAAAGCACCATTTGCATGCACATCTTGTGGTTTTGCAGAAAACTTCATCCGCGTCTACCAAAAGATGCATGTGCATGCTTAAAACGCGTTTTCGCACAAATCCGTGCGCGGGTGCTAAAAAGAGCAGCATCGGCATGCTTAGCACGTCGTTTGGTAGAAATCCACGTGCGCGTTCTGCCAAAAGCACCATTTGCATGCACATCTTGTGGTTTTGCAGAAATCTTCATCCGCGTCTACCAAAAGATGCATGTGCATGCTTAAAACGCGTTTTCGCACAAATCCGTGCGCGGGTGCTAAAAAGAGCAGCATCGGCATGCTTAGCACGTCGTTTGGTAGAAATCCACGTGCGCGTTCTGCCAAAAGCACCATTTGCATGCACATCTTGTGGTTTTGCAGAAAACTTCATCCGCGTCTACCAAAATATGCATGTGCATGCTTAAAACGCGTTTTCGCACGAATGCGTGCGCGGGTGCTAAAAAGAGCAGCATGGGCATGCTTAGCACGTCGTTTGGTAGAAATCCACGTGCGCGTTCTGCCAAAAGCACCATTTGCATGCACATATTGTGGTTTGGAGAAAACTTCATCCGCGTCTACCAAAAGATGCATGTGCATGCTTAAAACGCGTTTTTGCACAAATCCGTGCGCGGGTGCTAAAAAGAGCAGCATCGGCATGCTTAGCACGTCGTTTGGTAGAAATCCACGTGCGCGTTCTGCCAAAAGCACCATTTGCATGCACATCTTGTGGTTTTGCAGAAAACTTCATCCGCGTCTACCAAAAGATGCATGTGCATGCTTAAAACGCGTTTTCGCACAAATCCGTGCGCGGGTGCTAAAAAGAGCAGCATCGGCATGCTTAGCACGTCGTTTGGTAGAAATCCACGTGCGCGTTCTGCAAAAAGCACCATTTGCATGCACATCTTGTGGTTTTGCAGAAAACTTCATGCGCGTCCACCAAAAGATGCATGTGCATGCTTAAAACGCGTTTTCGCACAAATCCGTGCGCGGGTGCTAAAAAGAGCAGCATCGGCATGCTTAGCACGTCGTTTGGTAGAAATCCACGTGCGCGTTCTGCCAAAAGCACCATTTGCATGCACATATTGTGGTTTGGAGAAAACTTCATCCGCGTCTACCAAAAGATGCATGTGCATGCTTAAAACGCGTTTTTGCACAAATCCGTGCGCGGGTGCTAAAAAGAGCAGCATCGGCATGCTTAGCACGTCGTTTGGTAGAAATCCACGTGCGCGTTCTGCCAAAAGCACCATTTGCATGCACATCTTGTGGTTTTGCAGAAAACTTCATCCGCGTCTACCAAAAGATGCATGTGCATGCTTAAAACGCGTTTTCGCACAAATCCGTGCGCGGGTGCTAAAAAGAGCAGCATCGGCATGCTTAGCACGTCGTTTGGTAGAAATCCACGTGCGCGTTCTGCAAAAAGCACCATTTGCATGCACATCTTGTGGTTTTGCAGAAAACTTCATGCGCGTCCACCAAAAGATGCATGTGCATGCTTAAAACGCGTTTTCGCACAAATGCGTGCGCGGGTGCTAAAAAGAGCAGCATCGGCATGCTTAGCACGCCGTTTGGTAGAAATCCACGTGCGCGTTCTGCAAAAAGCACCATTTGCATGCACATCTTGTGGTTTTTCAGAAAACTTCATCCGCGTCTACCAAAAGATGCATGTGCATGCTTAAAACGCGTTTTTGCACAAATGCGTGCGCGGGTGCTAAAAAGAGCAGCATCGGCATGCTTAGCACGTCGTTTGGTAGAAATCCACGTGCGCGTTCTGCCAAAAGCACCATTTGCATGCACATCTTGTGGTTTTGCAGAAAACTTCATCCGCGTCTACCAAAAGATGCATGTGCATGCTTAAAACGCGTTTTCGCACAAATCCGTGCGCGGGTGCTAAAAAGAGCAGCATCGGCATGCTTAGCACGTCGTTTGGTAGAAATCCACGTGCGCGTTCAGCCAAAAGCACCATTTGCATGCACATCTTCTGGTTTTGCAGAAAACTTCATCCGCGTCTACCAAAAGATGCATGTGCATGCTTAAAACGCGTTTTCGCACAAATCCGTGCGCGGGTGCTAAAAAGAGCAGCATCGGCATGCTTAGCACGTCGTTTGGTAGAAATCCACGTGCGCGTTCTGCCAAAAGCACCATTTGCATGCACATCTTGTGGTTTTGCAGAAAACTTCATCCGCGTCTACCAAAAGATGCATGTGCATGCTTAAAACGCGTTTTCGCACAAATCCGTGCGCGGGTGCTAAAAAGAGCAGCATCGGCATGCTTAGCACGTCGTCTGGTAGAAATCCACGTGCGCGTTCTGCAAAAAGCACCATTTGCATGCACATCTTGTGGTTTTGCAGAAAACTTCATCCGCGTCTACCAAAAGATGCATGTGCATGCTAAAAACGCGTTTTCTCACAAATGCGTGCGCGGGTGCTAAAAAGAGCAGCATCGGCATGCTTAGCACGTCGTTTGGTAGAAATCCACGTACGCGTTCTGCCAAAAGCACCATTTGCATGCACATCTTGTGGTTTTGCAGAAAACTTCATCCGCGTCTACCAAAAGATGCATGTGCATGCTTAAAACGCGTTTTCGCACAAATCCGTGCGCGGGTGCTAAAAAGAGCAGCATCGGCATGCTTAGCACGTCGTTTGGTAGAAATCCACGTGCGCGTTCTGCCAAAAGCACCATTTGCATGCACATCTTGTGGTTTTGCAGAAAACTTCATCCGCGTCTACCAAAAGATGCATGTGCATGCTTAAAACGCGTTTTCGCACAAATCCGTGCGCGGGAGCTAAAAAGAGCAGCATCGGCATGCTTAGCACGTCGTCTGGTAGAAATCCACGTGCGCGTTCTGCAAAAAGCACCATTTGCATGCACATCTTGTGGTTTTGCAGAAAACTTCATCCGCGTCTACCAAAAGATGCATGTGCATGCTAAAAACGCGTTTTCTCACAAATGCGTGCGCGGGTGCTAAAAAGAGCAGCATCGGCATGCTTAGCACGTCGTTTGGTAGAAATCCACGTACGCGTTCTGCCAAAAGCACCATTTGCATGCACATTTTGTGGTTTTGCAGAAAACTTCATCCGCGTCTACCAAAAGATGCATGTGCATGCTTAAAACGCGTTTTCGCACAAATCCGTGCGCGGGTGCTAAAAAGAGCAGCATCGGCATGCTTAGCACGTCGTTTGGTAGAAATCCACGTGCGCGTTCTGCCAAAAGCACCATTTGCATGCACATCTTGTGGTTTTGCAGAAAACTTCATCCGCGTCTACCAAAATATGCATGTGCATGCTTAAAACGCGTTTTCGCACGAATGCGTGCGCGGGTGCTAAAAAGAGCAGCATCGGCATGCTTAGCACGTCGTTTGGTAGAAATCCACGTGCGCGTTCTGCCAAAAGCACCATTTGCATGCACATCTTGTGGTTTTGCAGAAAACTTCATCCGCGTCTACCAAAAGATGCATGTGCATGCTTAAAACGCGTTTTCGCACAAATCCGTGCGCGGGTGCTAAAAAGAGCAGCATCGGCATGCTTAGCACGTCGTTTGGTAGAAATCCACGTGCGCGTTCTGCAAAAAGCACCATTTGCATGCACATCTTGTGGTTTTGCAGAAAACTTCATCCGCGTCCACCAAAAGATGCATGTGCATGCTTAAAACGCGTTTTCGCAAAAATCCGTGCGCGGGTGCTAAAAAGAGCAGCATCGGCATGCTTAGCACGTCGTTTGGTAGAAATCCACGTGCGCGTTCTGCAAAAAGCACCATTTGCATGCACATCTTGTGGTTTTGCAGAAAACTTCATCCGCGTCTACCAAAAGATGCATGTGCATGCTTAAAACGCGTTTTCGCACAAATGCGTGCGCGGGTGCTAAAAAGAGCAGCATCGGCATGCTTAGCACGTCGTTTGGTAGAAATCCACGTGCGCGTTCTGCGAAAAGCACCATTTGCATGCACATCTCGTGGTTTTGCAGAAAACTTCATCCGCGTCTACCAAAAGATGCATGTGCATGCTTAAAGCGCGTTTTCGCACAAATCCGTGCGCGGGTGCTAAAAAGAGCAGCATCGGCAAGCTTAGCACGTCGTTTGGTAGAAATCCACGTGCGCGTTCTGCAAAAAGCACCATTTGCATGCACATCTTGTGGTTTTGCAGAAAACTTCATCCGCGTCTACCAAAAGATGCATGTGCATGCTTAAAACGCGTTTTCGCACAAATCCGTGCGCGGGAGCTAAAAAGAGCAGCATCGGCATGCTTAGCACGTCGTCTGGTAGAAATCCACGTGCGCGTTCTGCAAAAAGCACCATTTGCATGCACATCTTGTGGTTTTGCAGAAAACTTCATCCGCGTCTACCAAAAGATGCATGTGCATGCTAAAAACGCGTTTTCTCACAAATGCGTGCGCGGGTGCTAAAAAGAGCAGCATCGGCATGCTTAGCACGTCGTTTAGTAGAAATCCACGTACGCGTTCTGCCAAAAGCACCATTTGCATGCACATCTTGTGGTTTTGCAGAAAACTTCATCCGCGTCTACCAAAAGATGCATGTGCATGCTTAAAACGCGTTTTCGCACAAATCCGTGCGCGGGTGCTAAAAAGAGCAGCATCGGCATGCTTAGCACGTCGTTTGGTAGAAATCCACGTGCGCGTTCTGCCAAAAGCACCATTTGCATGCACATCTTGTGGTTTTGCAGAAAACTTCATCCGCGTCTACCAAAAGATGCATGTGCATGCTTAAAACGCGTTTTCGCACAAATCCGTGCGCGGGTGCTAAAAAGAGCAGCATCGGCATGCTTAGCACGTCGTTTGGTAGAAATCCACGTGCGCGTTCTGCCAAAAGCACCATTTGCATGCACATCTTGTGGTTTTGCAGAAAACTTCATCCGCGTCTACCAAAAGATGCATGTGCATGCTTAAAACGCGTTTTCGCACAAATGTGTGCGCGGGTGCTAAAAAGAGCAGCATCGGCATGCTTAGCACGTCGTTTGGTAGAAATCCACGTGCGCGTTCTGCCAAAAGCACCATTTGCATGCACATCTTGTGGTTTTGCAGAAAACTTCATCCGCGTCTACCAAAAGATGCATGTGCATGCCTAAAGCGCGTTTTCGCACAAATCCGTGCGCGGGTGCTAAAAAGAGCAGCATCGGCAAGCTTAGCACGTCGTTTGGTAGAAATCCACGTGCGCGTTCTGCAAAAAGCACCATTTGCATGCACATCTTGTGGTTTTGCAGAAAACTTCATCCGCGTCTACCAAAAGATGCATGTGCATGCTTAAAACGCGTTTTCGCACAAATGCGTGCGCGGGTGCTAAAAAGAGCAGCATCGGCATGCTTAGCACGCCGTTTGGTAGAAATCCACGTGCGCGTTCTGCAAAAAGCACCATTTGCATGCACATCTTGTGGTTTTTCAGAAAACTTCATCCGCGTCTACCAAAAGATGCATGTGCATGCTTAAAACGCGTTTTTGCACAAATGCGTGCGCGGGTGCTAAAAAGAGCAGCATCGGCATGCTTAGCACGTCGTTTGGTAGAAATCCACGTGCGCGTTCTGCCAAAAGCACCATTTGCATGCACATCTTGTGGTTTTGCAGAAAACTTCATCCGCGTCTACCAAAAGATGCATGTGCATGCTTAAAACGCGTTTTCGCACAAATCCGTGCGCGGGTGCTAAAAAGAGCAGCATCGGCATGCTTAGCACGTCGTTTGGTAGAAATCCACGTGCGCGTTCTGCCAAAAGCACCATTTGCATGCACATCTTCTGGTTTTGCAGAAAACTTCATCCGCGTCTACCAAAAGATGCATGTGCATGCTTAAAACGCGTTTTCGCACAAATCCGTGCGCGGGTGCTAAAAAGAGCAGCATCGGCATGCTTAGCACGTCGTTTGGTAGAAATCCACGTGCGCGTTCTGCCAAAAGCACCATTTGCATGCACATCTTGTGGTTTTGCAGAAAACTTCATCCGCGTCTACCAAAAGATGCATGTGCATGCTTAAAACGCGTTTTCGCACAAATCCGTGCGCGGGTGCTAAAAAGAGCAGCATCGGCATGCTTAGCACGTCGTCTGGTAGAAATCCACGTGCGCGTTCTGCAAAAAGCACCATTTGCCTGCACATCTTGTGGTTTTGCAGAAAACTTCATCCGCGTCTACCAAAAGATGCATGTGCATGCTAAAAACGCGTTTTCTCACAAATGCGTGCGCGGGTGCTAAAAAGAGCAGCATCGGCATGCTTAGCACGTCGTTTGGTAGAAATCCACGTACGCGTTCTGCCAAAAGCACCATTTGCATGCACATCTTGTGGTTTTGCAGAAAACTTCATCCGCGTCTACCAAAAGATGCATGTGCATGCTTAAAACGCGTTTTCGCACAAATCCGTGCGCGGGTGCTAAAAAGAGCAGCATCGGCATGCTTAGCACGTCGTTTGGTAGAAATCCACGTGCGCGTTCTGCCAAAAGCACCATTTGCATGCACATCTTGTGGTTTTGCAGAAAACTTCATCCGCGTCTACCAAAAGATGCATGTGCATGCTTAAAACGCGTTTTCGCACAAATCCGTGCGCGGTTGCTAAAAAGAGCAGCATCGGCATGCTTAGCACGTCGTTTGGTAGAAATCCACGTGCGCGTTCTGCCAAAAGCACCATTTGCATGCACATCTTGTGGTTTTGCAGAAAACTTCATCCGCGTCTACCAAAAGATGCATGTGCATGCTTAAAACGCGTTTTCGCACAAATCCGTGCGCGGGAGCTAAAAAGAGCAGCATCGGCATGCTTAGCACGTCGTCTGGTAGAAATCCACGTGCGCGTTCTGCAAAAAGCACCATTTGCATGCACATCTTGTGGTTTTGCAGAAAACTTCATCCGCGTCTACCAAAAGATGCATGTGCATGCTAAAAACGCGTTTTCTCACAAATGCGTGCGCGGGTGCTAAAAAGAGCAGCATCGGTATGCTTAGCACGTCGTTTGGTAGAAATCCACGTACGCGTTCTGCCAAAAGCACCATTTGCATGCACATCTTGTGGTTTTGCAGAAAACTTCATCCGCGTCTACCAAAAGATGCATGTGCATGCTTAAAACGCGTTTTCGCACAAATCCGTGCGCGGGTGCTAAAAAGACCAGCATCGGCATGCTTAGCACGTCGTTTGGTAGAAATCCACGTGCGCGTTCTGCCAAAAGCACCATTTGCATGCACATCTTGTGGTTTTGCAGAAAACTTCATCCGCGTCTACCAAAAGATGCATGTGCATGCTTAAAACGCGTTTTCGCACAAATCCGTGCGCGGGAGCTAAAAAGAGCAGCATCGGCATGCTTAGCACGTCGTTTGGTAGAAATCCACGTACGCGTTCTGCCAAAAGCACCATTTGCATGCACATCTTGTGGTTTTGCAGAAAACTTCATCCGCGTCTACCAAAAGATGCATGTGCATGCTTAAAACGCGTTTTCGCACAAATCCGTGCGCGGGTGCTAAAAAGAGCAGCATCGGCATGCTTAGCACGTCGTTTGGTAGAAATCCACGTGCGCGTTCTGCCAAAAGCACCATTTGCATGCACATCTTGTGGTTTTGCAGAAAACTTCATCCGCGTCTACCAAAAGATGCATGTGCATGCTTAAAACGCGTTTTCGCACAAATCCGTGCGCGGGTGCTAAAAAGAGCAGCATCGGCATGCTTAGCACGTCGTTTGGTAGAAATCCACGTGCGCGTTCTGCCAAAAGCACCATTTGCATGCACATCTTGTGGTTTTGCAGAAAACTTCATCCGCGTCTACCAAAATATGCATGTGCATGCTTAAAACGCGTTTTCGCACAAATCCGTGCGCGGGTGCTAAAAAGAGCAGCATCGGCATGCTTAGCACGTCGTTTGGTAGAAATCCACGTGCACGTTCTGCCAAAAGCACCATTTGCATGCACATCTTGTGGTTTTGCAGAAAACTTCATCCGCGTCTACCAAAAGATGCATGTGCATGCTTAAAACGCGTTTTCGCACAAATCCGTGCGCGGGTGCTAAAAGAGCAGCATCGGCATGCTTAGCACGTCGTTTGGTAGAAATCCACGTGCGCGTTCTGCCAAAAGCACCATTTGCATGCACATCTTGTGGTTTTGCAGAAAACTTCATCCGCGTCTACCAAAATATGCATGTGCATGCTTAAAACGCGTTTTCGCACGAATGCGTGCGCGGGTGCTAAAAAGAGCAGCATCGGCATGCTTAGCACGTCGTTTGGTAGAAATCCACGTGCGCGTTCTGCCAAAAGCACCATTTGCATGCACATCTTGTGGTTTTGCAGAAAACTTCATCCGCGTCTACCAAAAGATGCATGTGCATGCTTAAAACGCGTTTTCGCACAAATCCGTGCGCGGGTGCTAAAAAGAGCAGCATCGGCATGCTTAGCACGTCGTTTGGTAGAAATCCACGTGCGCGTTCTGCCAAAAGCACCATTTGCATGCACATCTTGTGGTTTTGCAGAAAACTTCATCCGCGTCTACCAAAATATGCATGTGCATGCTTAAAACGCGTTTTCGCACAAATCCGTGCGCGGGTGCTAAAAAGAGCAGCATCGGCATGCTTAGCACGTCGTTTGGTAGAAATCCACGTGCACGTTCTGCCAAAAGCACCATTTGCATGCACATCTTGTGGTTTTGCAGAAAACTTCATCCGCGTCTACCAAAAGATGCATGTGCATGCTTAAAACGCGTTTTCGCACAAATCCGTGCGCGGGTGCTAAAAAGAGCAGCATCGGCATGCTTAGCACGTCGTTTGGTAGAAATCCACGTGCGCGTTCTGCCAAAAGCACCATTTGCATGCACATCTTGTGGTTTTGCAGAAAACTTCATCCGCGTCTACCAAAATATGCATGTGCATGCTTAAAACGCGTTTTCGCACGAATGCGTGCGCGGGTGCTAAAAAGAGCAGCATCGGCATGCTTAGCACGTCGTTTGGTAGAAATCCACGTGCGCGTTCTGCCAAAAGCACCATTTGCATGCACATCTTGTGGTTTTGCAGAAAACTTCATCCGCGTCTACCAAAAGATGCATGTGCATGCTTAAAACGCGTTTTCGCACAAATCCGTGCGCGGGTGCTAAAAAGAGCAGCATCGGCATGCTTAGCACGTCGTTTGGTAGAAATCCACGTGCGCGTTCTGCAAAAAGCACCATTTGCATGCACATCTTGTGGTTTTGCAGAAAACTTCATCCGCGTCTACCAAAAGATGCATGTGCATGCTTAAAACGCGTTTTCGCACAAATGCGTGCGCGGGTGCTAAAAAGAGCAGCATCGGCATGCTTAGCACGTCGTTTGGTAGAAATCCACGTGCGCGTTCTGCGAAAAGCACCATTTGCATGCACATCTCGTGGTTTTGCAGAAAACTTCATCCGCGTCTACCAAAAGATGCATGTGCATGCTTAAAGCGCGTTTTCGCACAAATCCGTGCGCGGGTGCTAAAAAGAGCAGCATCGGCAAGCTTAGCACGTCGTTTGGTAGAAATCCACGTGCGCGTTCTGCAAAAAGCACCATTTGCATGCACATCTTGTGGTTTTGCAGAAAACTTCATCCGCGTCTACCAAAAGATGCATGTGCATGCTTAAAACGCGTTTTCGCACAAATGCGTGCGCGGGTGCTAAAAAGAGCAGCATCGGCATGCTTAGCACGCCGTTTGGTAGAAATCCACGTGCGCGTTCTGCAAAAAGCACCATTTGCATGCACATCTTGTGGTTTTGCAGAAAACTTCATCCGCGTCTACCAAAAGATGCATGTGCATGCTTAAAACGCGTTTTCGCACAAATGCGTGCGCGGGTGCTAAAAAGAGCAGCATCGGCATGCTTAGCACGTCGTTTGGTAGAAATCCACGTGCGCGTTCTGCGAAAAGCACCATTTGCATGCACATCTCGTGGTTTTGCAGAAAACTTCATCCGCGTCTACCAAAAGATGCATGTGCATGCTTAAAGCGCGTTTTCGCACAAATCCGTGCGCGGGTGCTAAAAAGAGCAGCATCGGCAAGCTTAGCACGTCGTTTGGTAGAAATCCACGTGCGCGTTCTGCAAAAAGCACCATTTGCATGCACATCTTGTGGTTTTGCAGAAAACTTCATCCGCGTCTACCAAAAGATGCATGTGCATGCTTAAAACGCGTTTTCGCACAAATGCGTGCGCGGGTGCTAAAAAGAGCAGCATCGGCATGCTTAGCACGTCGTTTGGTAGAAATCCACGTGCGCGTTCTGCCAAAAGCACCATTTGCATGCACATCTTGTGGTTTTGTAGAAAACTTCATCCGCGTCTACCAAAAGATGCATGTGCATGCTTAAAACGCGTTTTCGCACAAATCCGTGCGCGGGTGCTAAAAAGAGCAGCATCGGCATGCTTAGCACGTCGTTTGGTAGAAATCCACGTGCGCGTTCTGCCAAAAGCACCATTTGCATGCACATCTTCTGGTTTTGCAGAAAACTTCATCCGCGTCTACCAAAAGATGCATGTGCATGCTTAAAACGCGTTTTCGCACAAATCCGTGCGCGGGTGCTAAAAAGAGCAGCATCGGCATGCTTAGCACGTCGTTTGGTAGAAATCCACGTGCGCGTTCTGCCAAAAGCACCATTTGCATGCACATCTTGTGGTTTTGCAGAAAACTTCATCCGCGTCTACCAAAAGATGCATGTGCATGCTTAAAACGCGTTTTCGCACAAATCCGTGCGCGGGTGCTAAAAAGAGCAGCATCGGCATGCTTAGCACGTCGTCTGGTAGAAATCCACGTGCGCGTTCTGCAAAAAGCACCATTTGCATGCACATCTTGTGGTTTTGCAGAAAACTTCATCCGCGTCTACCAAAAGATGCATGTGCATGCTAAAAACGCGTTTTCTCACAAATGCGTGCGCGGGTGCTAAAAAGAGCAGCATCGGCATGCTTAGCACGTCGTTTGGTAGAAATCCACGTGCGCGTTCTGCCAAAAGCACCATTTGCATGCACATCTTGTGGTTTTGCAGAAAACTTCATCCGCGTCTTCCAAAAGATGCATGTGCATGCTAAAAACGCGTTTTCTCACAAATGCGTGCGCGGGTGCTAAAAAGAGCAGCATCGGCATGCTTAGCACGTCGTTTGGTAGAAATCCACGTACGCGTTCTGCCAAAAGCACCATTTGCATGCACATCTTGTGGTTTTGCAGAAAACTTCATCCGCGTCTACCAAAAGATGCATGTGCATGCTTAAAACGCGTTTTCGCACAAATCCGTGCGCGGGTGCTAAAAAGAGCAGCATCGGCATGCTTAGCACGTCGTTTGGTAGAAATCCACGTGCGCGTTCTGCCAAAAGCACCATTTGCATGCACATCTTGTGGTTTTGCAGAAAACTTCATCCGCGTCTACCAAAAGATGCATGTGCATGCTTAAAACGCGTTTTCGCACAAATCCGTGCGCGGGTGCTAAAAAGAGCAGCATCGGCATGCTTAGCACGTCGTTTGGTAGAAATCCACGTGCGCGTTCTGCCAAAAGCACCATTTGCATGCACATCTTGTGGTTTTGCAGAAAACTTCATCCGCGTCTACCAAAAGATGCATGTGCATGCTTAAAACGCGTTTTCGCAAAAATCCGTGCGCGGGAGCTAAAAAGAGCAGCATCGGCATGCTTAGCACGTCGTCTGGTAGAAATCCACGTGCGCGTTCTGCAAAAAGCACCATTTGCATGCACATCTTGTGGTTTTGCAGAAAACTTCATCCGCGTCTACCAAAATATGCATGTGCATGCTTAAAACGCATTTTCGCACGAATGCGTGCGCGGGTGCTAAAAAGAGCAGCATCGGCATGCTTAGCACGTCGTTTGGTAGAAATCCACGTGCGCGTTCTGCCAAAAGCACCATTTGCATGCACATCTTGTGGTTTTGCAGAAAACTTCATCCGCGTCTACCAAAAGATGCATGTGCATGCTTAAAACGCGTTTTCGCACAAATCCGTGCGCGGGTGCTAAAAAGAGCAGCATCGGCATGCTTAGCACGTCGTTTGGTAGAAATCCACGTGCGCGTTCTGCAAAAAGCACCATTTGCATGCACATCTTGTGGTTTTGCAGAAAACTTCATCCGCGTCCACCAAAAGATGCATGTGCATGCTTAAAACGCGTTTTCGCACAAATCCGTGCGCGGGTGCTAAAAAGAGCAGCATCGGCATGCTTAGCACGTCGTTTGGTAGAAATCCACGTGCGCGTTCTGCAAAAAGCACCATTTGCATGCACATCTTGTGGTTTTGCAGAAAACTTCATCCGCGTCTACCAAAAGATGCATGTGCATGCTTAAAACGCGTTTTCGCACAAATGCGTGCGCGGGTGCTAAAAAGAGCAGCATCGGCATGCTTAGCACGTCGTTTGGTAGAAATCCACGTGCGCGTTCTGCGAAAAGCACCATTCGCATGCACATCTCGTGGTTTTGCAGAAAACTTCATCCGCGTCTACCAAAAGATGCATGTGCATGCTTAAAGCGCGTTTTCGCACAAATCCGTGCGCGGGTGCTAAAAAGAGCAGCATCGGCAAGCTTAGCACGTCGTTTGGTAGAAATCCACGTGCGCGTTCTGCAAAAAGCACCATTTGCATGCACATCTTGTGGTTTTGCAGAAAACTTCATCCGCGTCTACCAAAAGATGCATGTGCATGCTTAAAACGCGTTTTCGCACAAATCCGTGCGCGGGAGCTAAAAAGAGCAGCATCGGCATGCTTAGCACGTCGTCTGGTAGAAATCCACGTGCGCGTTCTGCAAAAAGCACCATTTGCATGCACATCTTGTGGTTTTGCAGAAAACTTCATCCGCGTCTACCAAAAGATGCATGTGCATGCTAAAAACGCGTTTTCTCACAAATGCGTGCGCGGGTGCTAAAAAGAGCAGCATCGGCATGCTTAGCACGTCGTTTGGTAGAAATCCTCGTACGCGTTCTGCCAAAAGCACCATTTGCATGCACATCTTGTGGTTTTGCAGAAAACTTCATCCGCGTCTACCAAAAGATGCATGTGCATGCTTAAAACGCGTTTTCGCACAAATCCGTGCGCGGGTGCTAAAAAGAGCAGCATCGGCATGCTTAGCACGTCGTTTGGTAGAAATCCACGTGCGCGTTCTGCCAAAAGCACCATTTGCATGCACATCTTGTGGTTTTGCAGAAAACTTCATCCGCGTCTACCAAAAGATGCATGTGCATGCTTAAAACGCGTTTTCGCACAAATCCGTGCGCGGGTGCTAAAAAGAGCAGCATCGGCATGCTTAGCACGTCGTTTGGTAGAAATCCACGTGCGCGTTCTGCCAAAAGCACCATTTGCATGCACATCTTGTGGTTTTGCAGAAAACTTCATCCGCGTCTACCAAAAGATGCATGTGCATGCTTAAAACGCGTTTTCGCACAAATCCGTGCGCGGGAGCTAAAAAGAGCAGCATCGGCATGCTTAGCACGTCGTCTGGTAGAAATCCACGTGCGCGTTCTGCAAAAAGCACCATTTGCATGCACATCTTGTGGTTTTGCAGAAAACTTCATCCGCGTCTACCAAAATATGCATGTGCATGCTTAAAACGCATTTTCGCACGAATGCGTGCGCGGGTGCTAAAAAGAGCAGCATCGGCATGCTTAGCACGTCGTTTGGTAGAAATCCACGTGCGCGTTCTGCCAAAAGCACCATTTGCATGCACATCTTGTGGTTTTGCAGAAAACTTCATCCGCGTCTACCAAAAGATGCATGTGCATGCTTAAAACGCGTTTTCGCACAAATCCGTGCGCGGGTGCTAAAAAGAGCAGCATCGGCATGCTTAGCACGTCGTTTGGTAGAAATCCACGTGCGCGTTCTGCAAAAAGCACCATTTGCATGCACATCTTGTGGTTTTGCAGAAAACTTCATCCGCGTCCACCAAAAGATGCATGTGCATGCTTAAAACGCGTTTTCGCACAAATCCGTGCGCGGGTGCTAAAAAGAGCAGCATCGGCATGCTTAGCACGTCGTTTGGTAGAAATCCACGTGCGCGTTCTGCAAAAAGCACCATTTGCATGCACATCTTGTGGTTTTGCAGAAAACTTCATCCGCGTCTACCAAAAGATGCATGTGCATGCTTAAAACGCGTTTTCGCACAAATGCGTGCGCGGGTGCTAAAAAGAGCAGCATCGGCATGCTTAGCACGTCGTTTGGTAGAAATCCACGTGCGCGTTCTGCGAAAAGCACCATTTGCATGCACATCTCGTGGTTTTGCAGAAAACTTCATCCGCGTCTACCAAAAGATGCATGTGCATGCTTAAAGCGCGTTTTCGCACAAATCCGCGCGCGGGTGCTAAAAAGAGCAGCATCGGCAAGCTTAGCACGTCGTTTGGTAGAAATCCACGTGCGCGTTCTGCAAAAAGCACCATTTGCATGCACATCTTGTGGTTTTGCAGAAAACTTCATCCGCGTCTACCAAAAGATGCATGTGCATGCTTAAAACGCGTTTTCGCACAAATCCGTGCGCGGGAGCTAAAAAGAGCAGCATCGGCATGCTTAGCACGTCGTCTGGTAGAAATCCACGTGCGCGTTCTGCAAAAAGCACCATTTGCATGCACATCTTGTGGTTTTGCAGAAAACTTCATCCGCGTCTACCAAAAGATGCATGTGCATGCTAAAAACGCGTTTTCTCACAAATGCGTGCGCGGGTGCTAAAAAGAGCAGCATCGGCATGCTTAGCACGTCGTTTGGTAGAAATCCACGTACGCGTTCTGCCAAAAGCACCATTTGCATGCACATCTTGTGGTTTTGCAGAAAACTTCATCCGCGTCTACCAAAAGATGCATGTGCATGCTTAAAACGCGTTTTCGCACAAATCCGTGCGCGGGTGCTAAAAAGAGCAGCATCGGCATGCTTAGCACGTCGTTTGGTAGAAATCCACGTGCGCGTTCTGCCAAAAGCACCATTTGCATGCACATCTTGTGGTTTTGCAGAAAACTTCATCCGCGTCTACCAAAAGATGCATGTGCATGCTTAAAACGCGTTTTCGCACAAATCCGTGCGCGGGTGCTAAAAAGAGCAGCATCGGCATGCTTAGCACGTCGTTTGGTAGAAATCCACGTGCGCGTTCTGCCAAAAGCACCATTTGCATGCACATCTTGTGGTTTTGCAGAAAACTTCATCCGCGTCTACCAAAAGATGCATGTGCATGCTTAAAACGCGTTTTCGCACAAATCCGTGCGCGGGTGCTAAAAAGAGCAGCATCGGCATGCTTAGCACGTCGTTTGGTAGAAATCCACGTGCGCGTTCTGCAAAAAGCACCATTTGCATGCACATCTTGTGGTTTTGCAGAAAACTTCATCCGCGTCCACCAAAAGATGCATGTGCATGCTTAAAACGCGTTTTCGCACAAATCCGTGCGCGGGTGCTAAAAAGAGCAGCATCGGCATGCTTAGCACGTCGTTTGGTAGAAATCCACGTGCGCGTTCTGCAAAAAGCACCATTTGCATGCACATCTTGTGGTTTTGCAGAAAACTTCATCCGCGTCTACCAAAAGATGCATGTGCATGCTTAAAACGCGTTTTCGCACAAATGCGTGCGCGGGTGCTAAAAAGAGCAGCATCGGCATGCTTAGCACGTCGTTTGGTAGAAATCCACGTGCGCGTTCTGCGAAAAGCACCATTTGCATGCACATCTCGTGGTTTTGCAGAAAACTTCATCCGCGTCTACCAAAAGATGCATGTGCATGCTTAAAACGCGTTTTCGCACAAATCCGTGCGCGGGAGCTAAAAAGAGCAGCATCGGCATGCTTAGCACGTCGTCTGGTAGAAATCCACGTGCGCGTTCTGCAAAAAGCACCATTTGCATGCACATCTTGTGGTTTTGCAGAAAACTTCATCCGCGTCTACCAAAAGATGCATGTGCATGCTAAAAACGCGTTTTCTCACAAATGCGTGCGCGGGTGCTAAAAAGAGCAGCATCGGCATGCTTAGCACGTCGTTTGGTAGAAATCCACGTACGCGTTCTGCCAAAAGCACCATTTGCATGCACATCTTGTGGTTTTGCAGAAAACTTCATCCGCGTCTACCAAAAGATGCATGTGCATGCTTAAAACGCGTTTTCGCACAAATCCGTGCGCGGGTGCTAAAAAGAGCAGCATCGGCATGCTTAGCACGTCGTTTGGTAGAAATCCACGTGCGCGTTCTGCCAAAAGCACCATTTGCATGCACATCTTGTGGTTTTGCAGAAAACTTCATCCGCGTCTACCAAAAGATGCATGTGCATGCTTAAAACGCGTTTTCGCACAAATCCGTGCGCGGGTGCTAAAAAGAGCAGCATCGGCATGCTTAGCACGTCGTTTGGTAGAAATCCACGTGCGCGTTCTGCCAAAAGCACCATTTGCATGCACATCTTGTGGTTTTGCAGAAAACTTCATCCGCGTCTACCAAAATATGCAAGTGCATGCTTAAAACGCGTTTTCGCACGAATGCGTGCGCGGGTGCTAAAAAGAGCAGCATCGGCATGCTTAGCACGTCGTTTGGTAGAAATCCACGTGCGCGTTCTGCCAAAAGCACCATTTGCATGCACATCTTGTGGTTTTGCAGAAAACTTCATCCGCGTCTACCAAAAGATGCATGTGCATGCTTAAAACGCGTTTTCGCACAAATCCGTGCGCGGGTGCTAAAAAGAGCAGCATCGGCATGCTTAGCACGTCGTTTGGTAGAAATCCACGTGCGCGTTCTGCAAAAAGCACCATTTGCATGCACATCTTGTGGTTTTGCAGAAAACTTCATCCGCGTCTACCAAAAGATGCATGTGCATGCTTAAAACGCGTTTTCGCACAAATGCGTGCGCGGGTGCTATAAAGAGCAGCATCGGCATGCTTAGCACGTCGTTTGGTAGAAATCCACGTGCGCGTTCTGCGAAAAGCACCATTTGCATGCACATCTCGTGGTTTTGCAGAAAACTTCATCCGCGTCCACCAAAAGATGCATGTGCATGCTTAAAACGCGTTTTCGCACAAATCCGTGCGCGGGTGCTAAAAAGAGCAGCATCGGCATGCTTAGCACGTCGTTTGGTAGAAATCCACGTGCGCGTTCTGCAAAAAGCACCATTTGCATGCACATCTTGTGGTTTTGCAGAAAACTTCATCCGCGTCTACCAAAAGATGCATGTGCATGCTTAAAACGCGTTTCCGCACAAATGCGTGCGCGGGTGCTAAAAAGAGCAGCATCGGCATGCTTAGCACGTCGTTTGGTAGAAATCCACGTGCGCGTTCTGCGAAAAGCACCATTTGCATGCACATCTCGTGGTTTTGCAGAAAACTTCATCCGCGTCTACCAAAAGATGCATGTGCATGCTTAAAGCGCGTTTTCGCACAAATCCGTGCGCGGGTGCTAAAAAGAGCAGCATCGGCAAGCTTAGCACGTCGTTTGGTAGAAATCCACGTGCGCGTTCTGCAAAAAGCACCATTTGCATGCACATCTTGTGGTTTTGCAGAAAACTTCATCCGCGTCTACCAAAAGATGCATGTGCATGCTTAAAACGCGTTTTCGCACAAATCCGTGCGCGGGAGCTAAAAAGAGCAGCATCGGCATGCTTAGCACGTCGTCTGGTAGAAATCCACGTGCGCGTTCTGCAAAAAGCACCATTTGCATGCACATCTTGTGGTTTTGCAGAAAACTTCATCCGCGTCTACCAAAAGATGCATGTGCATGCTAAAAACGCGTTTTCTCACAAATGCGTGCGCGGGTGCTAAAAAGAGCAGCATCGGCATGCTTAGCACGTCGTTTGGTAGAAATCCACGTACGCGTTCTGCCAAAAGCACCATTTGCATGCACATCTTGTGGTTTTGCAGAAAACTTCATCCGCGTCTACCAAAAGATGCATGTGCATGCTTAAAACGCGTTTTTGCACAAATCCGTGCGCGGGTGCTAAAAAGAGCAGCATCGGCATGCTTAGCACGTCGTTTGGTAGAAATCCACGTGCGCGTTCTGCCAAAAGCACCATTTGCATGCACATCTTGTGGTTTTGCAGAAAACTTCATCCGCGTCTACCAAAAGATGCATGTGCATGCTTAAAACGCGTTTTCGCACAAATCCGTGCGCGGGTGCTAAAAAGAGCAGCATCGGCATGCTTAGCACGTCGTTTGGTAGAAATCCACGTGCGCGTTCTGCCAAAAGCACCATTTGCATGCACATCTTGTGGTTTTGCAGAAAACTTCATCCGCGTCTACCAAAATATGCATGTGCATGCTTAAAACGCGTTTTCGCACGAATGCGTGCGCGGGTGCTAAAAAGAGCAGCATCGGCATGCTTAGCACGTCGTTTGGTAGAAATCCACGTGCGCGTTCTGCCAAAAGCACCATTTGCATGCACATCTTGTGGTTTTGCAGAAAACTTCATCCGCGTCTACCAAAAGATGCATGTGCATGCTTAAAACGCGTTTTCGCACAAATCCGTGCGCGGGTGCTAAAAAGAGCAGCATCGGCATGCTTAGCACGTCGTTTGGTAGAAATCCACGTGCGCGTTCTGCAAAAAGCACCATTTGCATGCACATCTTGTGGTTTTGCAGAAAACTTCATCCGCGTCTACCAAAAGATGCATGTGCATGCTTAAAACGCGTTTTCGCACAAATGCGTGCGCGGGTGCTATAAAGAGCAGCATCGGCATGCTTAGCACGTCGTTTGGTAGAAATCCACGTGCGCGTTCTGCGAAAAGCACCATTTGCATGCACATCTCATGGTTTTGCAGAAAACTTCATCCGCGTCTACCAAAAGATGCATGTGCATGCTTAAAGCGCGTTTTCGCACAAATCCGTGCGCGGGTGCTAAAAAGAGCAGCATCGGCAAGCTTAGCACGTCGTCTGGTAGAAATCCACGTGCGCGTTCTGCAAAAAGCACCATTTGCATGCACACCTTGTGGTTTTGCAGAAAACTTCATCCGCGTCTACCAAAAGATGCATGTGCAATGCTAAAAACGCGTTTTCTCACAAATGCGTGCGCGGGTGCTAAAAAGAGCAGCATCGGCATGCTTAGCACGTCGTTTGGTAGAAATCCACGTGCGCGTTCTGCCAAAAGCACCATTTGCATGCACATCTTGTGGTTTTGCAGAAAACTTCATCCGCGTCTTCCAAAAGATGCATGTGCATGCTAAAAACGCGTTTTCTCACAAATGCGTGCGCGGGTGCTAAAAAGAGCAGCATCGGCATGCTTAGCACGTCGTTTGGTAGAAATCCACGTACGCGTTCTGCCAAAAGCACATTTGCATGCACATCTTGTGGTTTTGCAGAAAACTTCATCCGCGTCTACCAAAAGATGCATGTGCATGCTTAAAACGCGTTTTCGCACAAATCCGTGCGCGGGTGCTAAAAAGAGCAGCATCGGCATGCTTAGCACGTCGTTTGGTAGAAATCCACGTGCGCGTTCTGCCAAAAGCACCATTTGCATGCACATCTTGTGGTTTTGCAGAAAACTTCATCCGCGTCTACCAAAAGATGCATGTGCATGCTTAAAACGCGTTTTGGCACAAATCCGTGCGCGGGTGCTAAAAAGAGCAGCATCGGCATGCTTAGCACGTCGTTTGGTAGAAATCCACGTGCGCGTTCTGCCAAAAGCACCATTTGCATGCACATCTTTGTGGTTTTGCAGAAAACTTCATCCGCGTCTACCAAAAGATGCATGTGCATGCTTAAAACGCGTTTTTCGCACAAATCCGTGCGCGGGAGCTAAAAAGAGCAGCATCGGCATGCTTAGCACGTCGTCTGGTAGAAATCCACGTGCGCGTTCTGCAAAAAAGCACCATTTGCATGCACATCTTGTGGTTTTGCAGAAAACTTCATCCGCGTCTACCAAAAGATGCATGTGCATGCTAAAAACGCGTTTTCTCACAAATGCGTGCCGCGGGTGCTAAAAAGAGCAGCATCGGCATGCTTAGCACGTCGTTTGGTAGAAATCCACGTACGCGTTCTGCCAAAAGCACCATTTGCATGCACATCTTGTGGTTTTGCAGAAAACTTCATCCGCGTCTACCAAAAGATGCATGTGCATGCTTAAAACGCGTTTTCGCACAAATCCGTGCGCGGGTGCTAAAAAGAGCAGCATCGGCATGCTTAGCACGTCGTTTGGTAGAAATCCACGTGCGCGTTCTGCCAAAAGCACCATTTGCATGCACATCTTGTGGTTTTGCAGAAAACTTCATCCGCGTCTACCAAAAGATGCATGTGCATGCTTAAAAACGCGTTTTCGCACAAATCCGTGCGCGGGTGCTAAAAAGAGCAGCATCGGCATGCTTAGCACGTCGTTTGGTAGAAATCCACGTGCGCGTTCTGCCAAAAGCACCATTTGCATGCACATCTTGTGGTTTTGCAGAAAACTTCATCCGCGTCTACCAAAAGATGCATGTGCATGCTTAAAACGCGTTTTTCGCACAAATCCGTGCGCGGGAGCTAAAAAGAGCAGCATCGGCATGCTTAGCACGTCGTCTGGTAGAAATCCACGTGCGCGTTCTGCAAAAAGCACCATTTGCATGCACATCTTGTGGTTTTGCAGAAAACTTCATCCGCGTCTACCAAAAGATGCATGTGCATGCTAAAAACGCGTTTTCTCACAAATGCGTGCGCGGGTGCTAAAAAGAGCAGCATCGGCATGCTTAGCACGTCGTTTGGTAAGAAATCCACGTACGCGTTCTGCCAAAAGCACCATTTGCATGCACATCTTGTGGTTTTGCAGAAAGAACTTCATCCGCGTCTACCAAAAGATGCATGTGCATGCTTAAAAACGCGTTTTCGCACAAATCCGTGCCCGGGTGCTAAAAAGAGCAGCATCGGCATGCTTAGCACGTCGTTTGGTAGAAATCCACGTGCGCGTTCTGCCAAAAGCACCATTTGCATGCAACATCTTGTGGTTTTGCAGAAAACTTCATCCGCGTCTACCAAAAGATGCATGTGCATGCTTAAAACGCGTTTTTCGCACAAATCCGTGCGCGGGTGCTAAAAAGAGCAGCATCGGCATGCCTTAGCACGTCGTTTGGTAGAAATCCACGTGCGCGTTCTGCCAAAAGCACCATTTGCATGCACATCTTGTGGTTTTGCAGAAAAACTTCATCCGCGTCTACCAAAATATGCATGTGCATGCTTAAAAACGCGTTTTCGCACGAATGCGTGCGCGGGTGCTAAAAAGAGCAGCATCGGCATGCTTAGCACGTCGTTTGGTAGAAATCCACGTGCGCGTTCTGCCAAAAGCACCATTTGCATGCACATCTTGTGGTTTTGCAGAAAACTTCATCCGCGTCTACCAAAAGATGCATGTGCATGCTTAAAACGCGTTTTCGCACAAATCCGTGCGCGGGTGCTAAAAAGAGCAGCATCGGCATGCTTAGCACGTCGTTTGGTAGAAATCCACGTGCGCGTTCTGCAAAAAGCACCATTTGCATGCACATCTTGTGGTTTTGCAGAAAACTTCATCCGCGTCTACCAAAAGATGCATGTGCATGCTTAAAACGCGTTTTCGCACAAATGCGTGCGCGGGTGCTATAAAGAGCAGCATCGGCATGCTTAGCACGTCGTTTGGTAGAAATCCACGTGCGCGTTCTGCGAAAAGCACCATTTGCATGCACATCTCGTGGTTTTGCAGAAAACTTCATCCGCGTCTACCAAAAGATGCATGTGCATGCTTAAAGCGCGTTTTCGCACAAATCCGTGCGCGGGTGCTAAAAAGAGCAGCATCGGCAAGCTTTAGCACGTCGTTTGGTAGAAATCCACGTGCGCGTTCTGCAAAAAAGCACCATTTGCATGCACATCTTGTGGTTTTGCAGAAAACTTCATCCGCGTCTACCAAAAGATGCATGTGCATGCTTATAAAACGCGTTTTCGCACAAATGCGTGCGCGGGTGCTAAAAAGAGCAGCATCGGCATGCTTAGCACGCCGTTTGGTAGAAATCCACGTGCGCGTTCTGCAAAAAAGCACCATTTGCATGCACATCTTGTGGTTTTGCAGAAAACTTCATCCGCGTCTACCAAAAGATGCATGTGCATGCTTAAAACGCGTTTTTGCACAAATGCGTGCGCGGGTGCTAAAAAGAGCAGCATCGGCATGCTTAGCACGTCGTTTGGTAGAAAATCCACGTGCGCGTTCTGCCAAAAGCACCATTTGCATGCACATCTTGTGGTTTTGTAGAAAACTTCATCCGCGTCTACCAAAAGATGCATGTGCATGCTTAAAACGCGTTTTCGCACAAATCCGTGCGCGGGGTGCTAAAAAGAGCATCATCGGCATGCTTAGCACGTCCTTTGGTAGAAATCCACGTGCGCGTTCTGCCCAAAAGCACCATTTGCATGCACATCTTCTGGTTTTGCAGAAAACTTCATCCGCGTCTACCAAAAGATGCATGTGCATGCTTAAAACGCGTTTTCGCACAAATCCGTGCGCGGGTGCTAAAAAGAGCAGCATCGGCATGCTTAGCACGTCGTTTGGTAGAAATCCACGTGCGCGTTCTGCCAAAAGCACCATTTGCATGCACATCTTGTGGTTTTGCAGAAAACTTCATCCGCGTCTACCAAAGATGCATGTGCATGCTTAAAACGCGTTTTCCGCACAAATCCGTGCGCGGGTGCTAAAAAGAGCAGCATCGGCATGCTTAGCACGTCGTCTGGTAGAAATCCACGTTCGCGTTCTGCAAAAAGCACCATTTGCATGCACATCTTGTGGTTTTGCAGAAAACTTCATCCGCGTCTACCAAAAGATGCATGTGCATGCTAAAAACGCGTTTTCTCACAAATGCGTGCGCGGGTGCTAAAAAGAGCAGCATCGGCATGCTTAGCACGTCGTTTGGTAGAAATCCACGTGCGCGGTTCTGCCAAAAGCACCATTTGCATGCACATCTTGTGGTTTTGCAGAAAAGTTCATCCGCGTCTTCCAAAAGATGCATGTGCATGCTTAAAACGCGTTTTTTGCACAAATCCGTGCGCGGGTGCTAAAAAGAGCAGCATCGGCATGCTTAGCACGTCGTTTGGTAGAAATCCCACGTACGCGTTCTGCCAAAAGCACCATTTGCATGCACATCTTGTGGTTTTGCAGAAAACTTCATCCGCGTCTACCAAAAGATGCATGTGCATGCTTAAAACGCGTTTTCGCACAAATCTGTGCGCGGGTGCTAAAAAGAGCAGCATCGGCATGCTTAGCACGTCGTTTGGTAGAAATCCACGTGCGCGTTCTGCCAAAAGCACCATTTGCATGCACATCTTGTGGTTTTGCAGAAAACTTCATCCGCGTCTACCAAAAGATGCATGTGCATGCTTAAAACGCGTTTTCGCACAAATCCGTGCGCGGGGTGCTAAAAAGAGCAGCATCGGCATGCTTAGCACGTCGTTTGGTAGAAATCCACGTGCGCGTTCTGCCAAAAGCACCATTTGCATGCACATCTTGTGGTTTTGCAGAAAACTTCATCCGCGTCTACCAAAAGATGCATGTGCATGCTTAAAACGCGTTTTCGCACAAATCCGTGCGCGGGGTGCTAAAAAAGAGCAGCATCGGCATGCTTAGCACGTCGTTTGGTAGAACTCCACGTGCGCGTTCTGCCAAAACCACCATTTGCATGCACATCTTGTGGTTTTGCAGAAAACTTCATCCGCGTCTACCAAAAGATGCATGTGCATGCTTAAAAAACGCGTTTTCGCACAAATGCGTGCGCGGGTGCTAAAAAGAGCAGCATCGGCATGCTTTGCACGTCGTTTGGTAGAAATCCACGTGGGCGTTCTGCCAAAAGGACCATTTGCATGCATATCTTGTGGTTTTGCAGAAAACTTCATCCGCGTCTACCAAAAGATGCAAGTGCATGCTTAAAACGCGTTTTTTCGCACAAATCCGTGCGCGGGTGCTAAAAAGAGCAGCATCGGCATGCTTAGCACGTCGTTTGGTAGAAATCCACGTGCGCGTTCTGCAAAAGCACCATTTGCATGCACATCTTGTGGTTTTGCAGAAAACTTCATCCGCGTCTACCAAAGATGCATGTGCATGCTTAAAACGCGTTTTCGTACAAATGCGTGCGCGGGTGCTAAAAAGAGCAGCATCGGCATGCTTAGCACGTCGTTTGGTAGAAATCCACGTGCGCGTTCTGCAAAAAGCACCATTTGCATGCACATCTTGTGGTTTTACAGAAAACTTCATCCGCGTCTACCAAAAGATGCATGTGCATGCTTTAAAACGCGTTTTCGCACAAATGCGTGCGCGGGGTGCTAAAAAGAGCAGCATCGGCATGCTTAGCACGTCGTTTGGTAGAAATCCACGTGCGCGTTTTGCCAAAAGCACCATTTGCATTGCACATCTTGTGGTTTTGCAGAAAACTTCATCCGCGTCTACCAAAAGATGCATGTGCATGCTTAAAACGCGTTTTCGCACAAATCCGTGCGCGGGTGCTAAAAAGAGCAGCATCGGCATGCTTAGCACGTCGTTTGGTAGAAATCCACGTGCGCGTTCTGCAAAAAGCACCATTTGCATGCACATCTTGTGGTTTTGCAGAAAACTTCATCCGCGTCTACCAAAAGATGCATGTGCATGCTTAAAACGCGTTTTCGCACAAATGCGTGCGCGGGTGCTAAAAAGAGCAGCATCGGCATGCTTAGCATGTCGTTTGGTAGAAATCCACGTGCGCGTTCAGCCAAAAGCACCATTTGCATGCACATCTTGTGGTTTTGCAGAAAACTTCATCCGCGTCTACCAAAAGATGCATGTGCATGCTTAAAAACGCGTTTTCGCACAAATCCGTGCGCGGGTGCTAAAAAGAGCAGCATCGGCAAGCTTAGCACGTCGTTTGGTAGAAATCCACGTGCGCGTTCTGCAAAAAGGCACCATTTGCATGCACATCTTGTGGTTTTGCAGAAAACTTCATCCGCGTCTACCAAAAGATGCATGTGCATGCTTAAAAACGCGTTTTCGCACAAATGCGTGCGCGGGTGCTAAAAAGAGAAGCATCGGCATGCTTAGCACGCCGTTTGGTAGAAATCCACGTGCGCGTTCTGCAAAAAAGCACCATTTGCATGCACATCTTGTGGTTTTGCAGAAAACTTCATCCGCGTCTACCAAAAGATGCATGTGCATGCTTAAAACGCGTTTTCGCACAAATGCGTGCGCGGGTGCTAAAAAGAGAAGCATCGGCATGCTTAGCACGCCGTTTGGTAGAAATCCACGTGCGCGTTCTGCAAAAAGCACCATTTGCATGCACATCTTGTGGTTTTGCAGAAAACTTTCATCCGCGTCTACCAAAAGATGCATGTGCATGCTTAAAAACGCGTTTTCGCACAAATGCGTGCGCGGGTGCTAAAAAGAGCAGCATCGGCATGCTTAGCACGTCGTTTGGTAGAAATCCACGTGCGCGTTCTGCCAAAAGCACCATTTGCATGCACATCTTGTGGTTTTGCAGAAAACTTCATCCGCGTCTACCAAAAGATGCATGTGCATGCTTAAAACGCGTTTTCGCACAAATCCGTGCGCGGGTGCTAAAAAGAGCAGCATCGGCATGCTTAGCACGTCGTTTGGTAGAAATCCAACGTGCGCGTTCTGCCAAAAGCCCCATTTGCATGCACATCTTCTGGTTTTGCAGAAAACTTCATCCGCGTCTACCAAAAGATGCATGTGCATGCTTAAAACGCGTTTTTCGCACAAATCCGTGCGCGGGTGCTAAAAAAGAGCAGCATCGGCATGCTTAGCACGTCGTTTGGTAGAAATCCACGTGCGCGTTCTGCCAAAAGCACCATTTGCATGCACATCTTGTGGTTTTGCAGAAAACTTCATCCGCGTCTACCAAAAGATGCATGTGCATGCTTAAAAACGCGTTTTCGCACAAATCCGTGCGCGGGTGCTAAAAAGAGCAGCATCGGCATGCTTAGCACGTCGTTTGGTAGAAATCCACGTGCGCGTTCTGCAAAAAGCACCAATTTGCATGCACATCTTGTGGTTTTGCAGAAAACTTCATCCGCGTCTACCAAAAGATGCATGTGCATGCTTAAAACGCGTTTTTCGCACAAATGCGTGCGCGGGTGCTAAAAAGAGCAGCATCGGCATGATTAGCACGTCGTTTGGTAGAAATCCACGTGCGCGTTCTGCCAAAAGCACCATTTTCCATGCACATCTTGTGGTTTTGCAGAAAACTTCATCCGCGTCTACCAAAAGATGCATGTGCATGCTCAAAACGCGTTTTCGCACAAATCCGTGCGCGGGTGCTAAAAAGAGCAGCATCGGCAAGCTTAGCACGTCGTTTGGTAGAAATCCACGTGCGCGTTCTGCAAAAAGCACCATTTGCATGCACATCTTGTGGTTTTGCAGAAAACTTCATCCGCGTCTACCAAAAGATGCATGTGCATGCTTAAAACGCGTTTTCGCACAAATGCGTGCGCGGGTGCTAAAAAGAGCAGCATCGGCATGCTTTGCACGTCGTTTGGTAGAAATCCACGTGGGCGTTCTGCCAAAAGGACCATTTGCATGCATATCTTGTGGTTTTGCAGAAAACTTCATCCGCGTCTACCAAAAGATGCAAGTGCATGCTTAAAACGCGTTTTCCGCACAAATCCGTGCGCGGGTGCTAAAAAGAGCAGCATCGGCATGCTTAGCACGTCGTTTGGTAGAAATCCACGTGCGCGTTCTGCAAAAAGCACCATTTGCATGCACATCTTGTGGTTTTGCAGAAAACTTCATCCGCGTCTACCAAAAGATGCATGTGCATGCTTAAAACGCGTTTTCGTACAAATGCGTGCGCGGGTGCTAAAAAGAGCAGCATCGGCATGCTTAGCACGTCGTTTGGTAGAAATCCACGTGCGCGTTCTGCAAAAAGCACCATTTGCATGCACATCTTGTGGTTTTACAGAAAACTTCATCCGCGTCTACCAAAAGATGCATGTGCATGCTTAAAACGCGTTTTCGCACAAATGCGTGCGCGGGTGCTAAAAAGAGCAGCATCGGCATGCTTAGCACGTCGTTTGGTAGAAATCCACGTGCGCGTTTTGCCAAAAGCACCATTTGCATGCACATCTTGTGGTTTTGCAGAAAACTTCATCCGCGTCTACCAAAAGATGCATGTGCATGCTTAAAACGCGTTTTTCGCACAAATCCGTGCGCGGGTGCTAAAAAGAGCAGCATCGGCATGCTTAGCACGTCGTTTGGTAGAAATCCACGTGCGCGTTCTGCAAAAAGCACCATTTGCATGCACATCTTGTGGTTTTGCAGAAAAACTTCATCCGCGTCTACCAAAAGATGCATGTGCATGCTTAAAACGCGTTTTCGCACAAATGCGTGCGCGGGTGCTAAAAAGAGCAGCATCGGCATGCTTAGCATGTCGTTTGGTAGAAATCCACGTGCGCGTTCAGCCAAAAGCACCATTTGCATGCACATCTTGTGGTTTTGCAGAAAACTTCATCCGCGTCTACCAAAAGATGCATGTGCATGCTTAAAAAACGCGTTTTTCGCACAAAATCCGTGCGCGGGTGCTAAAAAGAGCAGCATCGGCAAGCTTAGCACGTCGTTTGGTAGAAATCCAGGTTGCGCGTTCTGCAAAAAGCACCATTTGCATGCACATCTTGTGGTTTTGCAGAAAACTTCATCCGCGTCTACCAAAAGATGCATGTGCATGCTTAAAACGCGTTTTCGCACAAATGCGTGCGCGGGTGCTAAAAAGAGAAGCATCGGCATGCTTAGCACGCCGTTTGGTAGAAATCCACGTGCGCGTTCTGCAAAAAGCACCATTTGCATGCACATCTTGTGGTTTTGCAGAAAACTTCATCCGCGTCTACCAAAAGATGCATGTGCATGCTTAAAACGCGTTTTCGCACAAATGCGTGCGCGGGTGCTAAAAAGAGAAGCATCGGCATGCTTAGCACGCCGTTTGGTAGAAATCCACGTGCGCGTTCTGCAAAAAGCACCATTTGCATGCACATCTTGTGGTTTTGCAGAAAACTTCATCCGCGTCTACCAAAAGATGCATGTGCATGCTTAAAACGCGTTTTCGCACAAATGCGTGCGCGGGTGCTAAAAAGAGCAGCATCGGCATGCTTAGCACGTCGTTTGGTAGAAATCCCACGTGCGCGTTCTGCCAAAAGCACCATTTGCATGCACATCTTGTGGTTTTTGCAGAAAACTTCATCCGCGTCTACCAAAAGATGCATGTGCATGCTTAAAAACGCGTTTCTCGCACAAATCCGTGCGCGGGTGCTAAAAAGAGCAGCATCGGCATGCTTAGCACGTCGTTTGGTAGAAATCCACGTGCGCGTTCTGCCAAAAGCCCCATTTGCATGCACATCTTCTGGTTTTTGCAGAAAACTTCATCCGCGTCTACCAAAAGATGCATGTGCATGCTTAAAAACGCGTTTTCGCACAAATCCGTGACGCGGGTGCTAAAAAGAGCAGCATCGGCAATGCTTAGCACGTCGTTTGGTAGAAATCCACGTGCGCGTTCTGCCAAAAGCACCATTTGCATGCACATCTTGTGGTTTTGCAGAAAACTTCATCCGCGTCTACCAAAAGATGCATGTGCATGCTTAAAACGCGTTTTCCGCACAAATCCGTGCGCGGGTGCTAAAAAGAGCAGCATCGGCATGCTTAGCACGTCGTTTGGTAGAAATCCACGTGCGCGTTCTGCAAAAAGCACCATTTGCATGCACATCTTGTGGTTTTGCAGAAAACTTCATCCGCGTCTACCAAAAGATGCATGTGCATGCTTAAAACACGCGTTTTCGCACAAATGCGTGCGCGGGTGCTAAAAAGAGAAGCATCGGCATGCTTAGCACGCCGTTTGGTAGAAATCCACGTGCGCGTTCTGCAAAAAGCACCATTTGCATGCACATCTTGTGGTTTTGCAGAAAAACTTCATCCGCGTCTACCAAAAGATGCATGTGCATGCTTAAAACGCGTTTTCGCACAAATGCGTGCGCGGGTGCTAAAAAGAGCAGCATCGGCATGCTTAGCACGTCGTTTGGTAGAAATCCACGTGCGCGTTCTGCCAAAAGCACCATTTGCATGCACATCTTGTGGTTTTGCAGAAAACTTCATCCGCGTCTACCAAAAGATGCATGTGCATGCTTAAAACGCGTTTTCGCACAAATCCGTGCGCGGGTGCTAAAAAGAGCAGCATCGGCATGCTTAGCACGTCGTTTGGTAGAAATCCACGTGCGCGTTCTGCCAAAAGCCCCATTTGCATGCACATCTTCTGGTTTTGCAGAAAACTTCATCCGCGTCTACCAAAAGATGCATGTGCATGCTTAAAACGCGTTTTCGCACAAATCCGTGCGCGGGTGCTAAAAAGAGCAGCATCGGCATGCTTAGCACGTCGTTTGGTAGAAATCCACGTGCGCGTTCTGCCAAAAGCACCATTTGCATGCACATCTTGTGGTTTTGCAGAAAACTTCATCCGCGTCTACCAAAAGATGCATGTGCATGCTTAAAACGCGTTTTCGCACAAATCCGTGCGCGGGTGCTAAAAAGAGCAGCATCGGCATGCTTAGCACGTCGTTTGGTAGAAATCCACGTGCGCGTTGCATGCACATCTTGTGGTTTTGCAGAAAACTTCATCCGCGTCTACCAAAAGATGCATGTGCATGCTTAAAACGCGTTTTCGCACAAATGCGTGCGCGGGTGCTAAAAAGAGCAGCATCGGCATGATTAGCACGTCGTTTGGTAGAAATCCACGTGCGCGTTCTGCCAAAAGCACCATTTCCATGCACATCTTGTGGTTTTGCAGAAAACTTCATCCGCGTCTACCAAAAGATGCATGTGCATGCTCAAAACGCGTTTTCGCACAAATCCGTGCGCGGGTGCTAAAAAGAGCAGCATCGGCAAGCTTAGCACGTCGTTTGGTAGAAATCCACGTGCGCGTTCTGCAAAAAGCACCATTTGCATGCACATCTTGTGGTTTTGCAGAAAACTTCATCCGCGTCTACCAAAAGATGCATGTGCATGCTTAAAACGCGTTTTCGCACAAATGCGTGCGCGGGTGCTAAAAAGAGCAGCATCGGCATGCTTTGCACGTCGTTTGGTAGAAATCCACGTGGGCGTTCTGCCAAAAGGACCATTTGCATGCATATCTTGTGGTTTTGCAGAAAACTTCATCCGCGTCTACCAAAAGATGCAAGTGCATGCTTAAAACGCGTTTTCGCACAAATCCGTGCGCGGGTGCTAAAAAGAGCAGCATCGGCATGCTTAGCACGTCGTTTGGTAGAAATCCACGTGCGCGTTCTGCAAAAAGCACCATTTGCATGCACATCTTGTGGTTTTGCAGAAAACTTCATCCGCGTCTACCAAAAGATGCATGTGCATGCTTAAAACGCGTTTTCGTACAAATGCGTGCGCGGGTGCTAAAAAGAGCAGCATCGGCATGCTTAGCACGTCGTTTGGTAGAAATCCACGTGCGCGTTCTGCAAAAAGCACCATTTGCATGCACATCTTGTGGTTTTACAGAAAACTTCATCCGCGTCTACCAAAAGATGCATGTGCATGCTTAAAACGCGTTTTCGCACAAATGCGTGCGCGGGTGCTAAAAAGAGCAGCATCGGCATGCTTAGCACGTCGTTTGGTAGAAATCCACGTGCGCGTTTTGCCAAAAGCACCATTTGCATGCACATCTTGTGGTTTTGCAGAAAACTTCATCCGCGTCTACCAAAAGATGCATGTGCATGCTTAAAACGCGTTTTCGCACAAATCCGTGCGCGGGTGCTAAAAAGAGCAGCATCGGCATGCTTAGCACGTCGTTTGGTAGAAATCCACGTGCGCGTTCTGCAAAAAGCACCATTTGCATGCACATCTTGTGGTTTTGCAGAAAACTTCATCCGCGTCTACCAAAAGATGCATGTGCATGCTTAAAACGCGTTTTCGCACAAATGCGTGCGCGGGTGCTAAAAAGAGCAGCATCGGCATGCTTAGCATGTCGTTTGGTAGAAATCCACGTGCGCGTTCAGCCAAAAGCACCATTTGCATGCACATCTTGTGGTTTTGCAGAAAACTTCATCCGCGTCTACCAAAAGATGCATGTGCATGCTTAAAACGCGTTTTCGCACAAATCCGTGCGCGGGTGCTAAAAAGAGCAGCATCGGCAAGCTTAGCACGTCGTTTGGTAGAAATCCAGGTGCGCGTTCTGCAAAAAGCACCATTTGCATGCACATCTTGTGGTTTTGCAGAAAACTTCATCCGCGTCTACCAAAAGATGCATGTGCATGCTTAAAACGCGTTTTCGCACAAATGCGTGCGCGGGTGCTAAAAAGAGAAGCATCGGCATGCTTAGCACGCCGTTTGGTAGAAATCCACGTGCGCGTTCTGCAAAAAGCACCATTTGCATGCACATCTTGTGGTTTTGCAGAAAACTTCATCCGCGTCTACCAAAAGATGCATGTGCATGCTTAAAACGCGTTTTCGCACAAATGCGTGCGCGGGTGCTAAAAAGAGAAGCATCGGCATGCTTAGCACGCCGTTTGGTAGAAATCCACGTGCGCGTTCTGCAAAAAAGCACCATTTGCATGCACATCTTGTGGTTTTGCAGAAAACTTCATCCGCGTCTACCAAAAGATGCATGTGCATGCTTAAAACGCGTTTTCGCACAAATGCGTGCGCGGGTGCTAAAAAGAGCAGCATCGGCATGCTTAGCACGTCGTTTGGTAGAAATCCACGTGCGCGTTCTGCCAAAAGCACCATTTGCATGCACATCTTGTGGTTTTGCAGAAAACTTCATCCGCGTCTACCAAAAGATGCATGTGCATGCTTAAAACGCGTTTTCGCACAAATCCGTGCGCGGGTGCTAAAAAGAGCAGCATCGGCATGCTTAGCACGTCGTTTGGTAGAAATCCACGTGCGCGTTCTGCCAAAAGCCCCATTTGCATGCACATCTTCTGGTTTTGCAGAAAACTTCATCCGCGTCTACCAAAAGATGCATGTGCATGCTTAAAACGCGTTTTCGCACAAATCCGTGCGCGGGTGCTAAAAAGAGCAGCATCGGCATGCTTAGCACGTCGTTTGGTAGAAATCCACGTGCGCGTTCTGCCAAAAGCACCATTTGCATGCACATCTTGTGGTTTTGCAGAAAACTTCATCCGCGTCTACCAAAAGATGCATGTGCATGCTTAAAACGCGTTTTCGCACAAATCCGTGCGCGGGTGCTAAAAAGAGCAGCATCGGCATGCTTAGCACGTCGTTTGGTAGAAATCCACGTGCGCGTTCTGCAAAAAGCACCATTTGCATGCACATCTTGTGGTTTTGCAGAAAACTTCATCCGCGTCTACCAAAAGATGCATGTGCATGCTTAAAACGCGTTTTCGCACAAATGCGTGCGCGGGTGCTAAAAAGAGCAGCATCGGCATGATTAGCACGTCGTTTGGTAGAAATCCACGTGCGCGTTCTGCCAAAAGCACCATTTCCATGCACATCTTGTGGTTTTGCAGAAAACTTCATCCGCGTCTACCAAAAGATGCATGTGCATGCTCAAAACGCGTTTTCGCACAAATCCGTGCGCGGGTGCTAAAAAGAGCAGCATCGGCAAGCTTAGCACGTCGTTTGGTAGAAATCCACGTGCGCGTTCTGCAAAAAGCACCATTTGCATGCACATCTTGTGGTTTTGCAGAAAACTTCATCCGCGTCTACCAAAAGATGCATGTGCATGCTTAAAACGCGTTTTCGCACAAATGCGTGCGCGGGTGCTAAAAAGAGCAGCATCGGCATGCTTAGCACGCCGTTTGGTAGAAATCCACGTGCGCGTTCTGCAAAAAGCACCATTTGCATGCACATTTTGTGGTTTTGCAGAAAACTTCATCCGCGTCTACCAAAAGATGCATGTGCAT